>NC_092816.1:111640699-111940699 GCF_023375885.2 Dermacentor andersoni | reverse complement strand
TGGCTCGTATCCCCGTAAATGCGGCCTCCCCTTTAATACGACAGAAGTGGAGGGAAAGTCTACGCTGGAATGATCAGCGGCAACGCAGCCATGTGTGAAGATGGCGACGACAAAGAACGCAGCGGCAAGTTCACGTGGTTGCGCCGAGAGGCGCCATCGAGCTAGCTGCGGAAGAAGGCGTGGACGCTCGAGCTATTGCTGATGATGATAGTTTTCTGTACGCAGGCGCACACAGACGGAGTTTAGTTTGGCGTAGCCATTTAAAGCTTGGCTTTAAAACATCTCACGATTCTTCATTTGGTTATTACAATTGGAATGTCCCTACTGCTGACGTCTTTGCACTTAGACGCATGATCCGTCAGTACGTGGAACAGATTATCGTTCTCAACAACGTCACGCCTGCTCTTTAAGTTTTCTAAGAAGGTCAACGTTTCGCCCATGCAGCTGCAATCTCAATTCGTCCAGAGAGCTTCGTAAGAAATTCGTGGAAAATTGTCATCTTCACAGCATTCCATCATATCGGCGAGCGTATGGCGGTCATGATGTTTGAAGGCATGTCTGCAACAGAGATCTCACACATGGCAAAGACTGGTAGCGGCATCGCATTAGATGGTGATGTCCAATAGGCATAGCTTCTTTTCTGTCGGCTGAAATGAAAAATCTATTTGCTTACCTTAAAACAAACGCACATTGCTATCCATTCTTCAAACGTTAATTTCGTATCGTCCGTACCTCTTTTTGTATGAAGCGCAACTCTATCAGAAGATACGTATGCACAATGCTCTTCTCAATAAGAATAATACAGAGGGCGTGATGTGGCCAAACGGGTTGCATAACGCAATGTCGAAGTGAACTATATAGTGCGTATTCTACATCTGTAAAGAGGAAAAAGGTAGCTTGCCTTTAGAACCCCACAGGTGCTTGAAAAAAGAGCATATTTTTGTGATATTGCTTTTCATTGAAAAAGTGTGTAGCTCGATCGATTTCCATTCAGGCCCTAAAAAATCTGTCAACCTTTTTTTATTTTGGCGCGAAAGCAAACCCAGGGATTCACCAAGGCTACAAAGAATTTGTGTTTAGGTGGAGAAGTGCGCAGCTGCATTTACCTTCATTTCTTGCTTCAGGCAGTTCACCCAGATGCCGTAGTTGTGTGCCTGGTTGGGCCACCATGTACCTGTATGTGCTTGGGGTTGTGTGCCCCTTGTGGCCCATGCATCTGTCGTCGTGGCGCAGTCATAGCCGTTCCATTGTCATCCCTCCGGCTTCGTCCCTTGACTTGTGCAAAGTCTCCCTCTACACAGCGTCGTCGTCATACACCCGTCTTCATCCTTTTCTCCACACACCGTTATCATGTCATCGTCGCAAATGCTTCATCGTCATACGGTTGTAGTTATGCATTCATTGTCCTACCGCCACTGCGATGATGTCGTGCTCGTTCCATTCTCTTCATTCTAACTTCGTCATCCGGCACTTTCCATGCCATCGTCGTCACGCAATCATCGTTATAACACTGGTGTCATCCTGCCGTGGCCCCGCTGTAATTTACCATTGCTATTACTTCAAAAATATTGTTCAATTGTCGCCGCATCCTCTTTGTCGTTCCTTTACGCCATTCCTTCTCCATGATTCAATTGTGATTAGGCCAACAGTGATGCTTTCGTGTTGATTCAGCCATTGTCAGTCAGTCGCTGCGGTGCTTTCGCTCCGCGTTATGTCCGCGGTAGATGTAATAACAGACATTTATGCCTTGGGAAAGGAGCTTACTTCACATAGGCTTGCAAACAGGGCGGTGCGTAGTCATTTCCCGTTGTTGACTGTGTCTCAGGAGCCACCGACGAGGAAAGTGCTTCGTTGGTGGCCGGTGCCGGCGGAAAGAAAATGTTCTCGCAGACATTGCACTATCGTAAACACACCACTTTCTCCTCGCTTAATTGTGCACTTAGTAGCAGCCTGGAAGGTGTCGCTGTAGCGTCGGCTTCCGCGGGGCGAGCACCGTATTGTCTACAGGATACTTGTGACTGGCTGCAAGTGCAGGCCTTGGTAGCGCTTCATCATCAACACGCAGCCAACGTGAGGCGCATCCTCAGTAGTTTCGCTGAGCGGCAGGCGGCTTATCACATCGGGCTTTTGGTGCCCGCTTCTGGGGTGGTATACGAGGTAGTAGTCATACGCCGACATGCTAATGCGCCATCGGGTAATTAGGGAAGAGAGTGCCTGCAGAATCTTCATTTGAGACCCCAGGATGCCCAAAAGCGGCTTGCGATCAGTCAGAATGGGTACATGTGCGCCCGGGATACATTGATGAAATTGTGTGGTGCCATACACAATGACCAGTCCATCGTAATCAACGTCGGAATAATTGCGCACTGCAAGTGATAGCCTGCTGGAAGCAAAAGTGATCGCTGCTTCTCTGCCTTGACCGTCACTTTTTGAGAGAACTTCACTCACGCCGTAGGGGTACGCGTCACATGACAAGAGTTACGGTAATGTCTCATCGTTGTACCAGAGCACTAGACTGATGGAGCAGCTCAATGAAGGATTGAAATGCTTTCTGATGGCGTGCCGACCAAGTCCAGGGAAAGACGTTTTTCAGCAGGTTGTATAGGCGTTTGGTCACCGTTGCTCAGAGTTCAACGAACCAGTTATAGAGTGTTAGCAACGCAATAAAAGATGGCAGCTCTTGCTTTTTGGTTGCAGCGCATGCTTCCCTGATTGCCGGCACCTTATCACTGGTTGGGTGAATGCCTTCGGCATCGATCAAGTGACCTAAAATGTAACTTCAATCATCACGAAGCAGCGCCTATTTAGCCATGCTCAAATGGAGGCTCGCGCTAGCAAGCCTTTCCAGAGCAAGCTCTAGGCGATCTACACTTGCTCACTGGTGGCGGCCCTGATGATTAGATTGTACAAGTAGATGCAGACGCCAGAAAATCACTGGAGCTCAGATTGCATGCACATTTACAAGGTTTTGGGGCTGCCGCTACTCCAAATGGTAGTCGCTTCACGCTGTGCAATCCTCTAGTGGTACAAACAGTGAGCAGTTCTGAAGTTTTCGCGCTCACCTTCAGCTGTTTGTACGTTTCGGTTAGGTCTAGAGCGCTGAAGATGTTTCCTCAATGTAGTCACTGTAGACTTCCTACGTTGTTGGTAGCAGGTACGAAGACGATGAGGACATAGGCTCCCATTTGTCTTCCTCACTGCGACCAGTGGCGTAGCCAAGTCTGTACGTCGCGTGGTCTCAATGATACCCTGCTCCAGTTTGTCGAGCTTCCTCTCTAAGTTGCAGGGAAATGGTACAGGGCATCCTTCAAAAACATCGTACTGGCGTCCGGATGAAACTAGACGGAAGCCGGTGGCCCGTTGTACCCAGGAATTTCCCCAAGAAGGGCGTCTCGTACTTCTTCTGCAGGCACTCGAGAAGCTTTTGTCGCTCAATTTCACATTCCTCTGCTGTCTGGTTGATGCCGGAGATCGCGATGTTCAAAGCGTCGAACTAATTTATGCTCAAGAGGCTGAATCCAGTGCCTGTCACACTCACGAGAAGAAGTGTTGCATCAGTGCAACTCCAAGCAACTTCTTCTTTGGCACTTTCTAGAAGCGCCAGGTCTTGTCCTGACCATGTTCTCAGGTGTACGTCCTCACCAAAACATTCTGGTACGTTCTGTGGCCATACGTTGAGCTATGTATCCTCGCTGATGAGCGTCCACACTGATTCCAAATCAACCTCAAGTTGAATGGGCAGTTGGTGCACAGTAAGGTTGCCCACGGCCTTTGTTTGCGTGCCGACGATAACGATAAGTCATGCAGCGCTGTTGGTGCTAGTGGTGTGTGGTGTGTTCCAAACTTGTGTTATTGTCTTCAATACAGTCATTTGTTTGGTGTCGCTTTTGTAAACCTTTCGCCTGTTTCTTCTCGGTGAAGGAAGACATTTCAATGTGGATGCGTTCGCGACACAATTCTCAGGCAGCTGTTTGGTAATTGCATGACTGGGGGCTATGCTGCCCACACAGTGCCAGCAACGTTATGGCGTAAATGTCGCTGCACTTGCCTAGCCGAGACGAACTCGGTGAGTTGGCTGGTGAACCGGATCGAGGTTTTTAGGGAGATCTCGCTGCTGTTCACCACCGTTTTCAACTCGAAAAGGGATGTCGTAGGCTTTAGTGAACGATAGGTCACTCTCAGTAAACAGTCTACGCCATAGGCGATAATATTGTAGTCCGAACACGAATCGGTCACGCAACATAATGTCCACGAGAACCGTTAGCAGGTATATGTTGACGCCCTTTGTTTTCCAGTAGCTGTTTGTGTAATATCCGTTGTGCGTAGCGTCCCGAAGGTGCAGTCGGCAGCCAGAGTCTTTGGCGCCGCAACGTAGGCGCTTATCGTCCCTCCCTCCAACCGGTCACGTCGTTTGAAGCGAGCTCAGTGGAAGACCTCAGATGGCCTCGGGTTATAGTGTTTCTGAAATTCCACAACAATGTCACCGTAGCCCACTTCCGCTGGGCTGCTCGGCTGCGCTAAGGAGGAGATGGTGGCGTATGTCTGCTCACCGCAGAGCGTACGCAGGTGGGGCCTGTTCTTGTTGAAGTCCGTGTTGTTAGCCTCGAAGTAAAACTGGAGGCGTCCAAACTGCGATGTCCTCTATGCGACATTAAACTCCGGTAGCCGATCCGGTGCGTGCATAGGAGAGGTGCAGGTCAACGTAAGTTTGAAATCCACTGAATCGTCTCCACTTGAAGTGCTAGTTCTGCGGAAAGCCGCAAGGAGGAGAGAAGTAGGTAATCGAGGGAAAATCAGATATCCACCCGTTCGTAACAATTGCTACAAAGGAAACCCATACGGATTCCATGAAAGAAAAGCCTCGCAGTTGAAGAAAAATTCGTCCTGCTCCGGGACTCGAACCCGGGACCACCGCCTTTCCGGGGCAGCCGCTCTACCATCTGAGCTAACCAGGCGGCTAGCAGATAGCAGGGCGAAGTCAAATTTGTCAACATCTCGAAGCAAAGGCAAGAGTTTGACGTGCTAGTTCTGCGGAAACCCGCAAGGTGGCGAGAAGTACATAATAAAGAGAAAATCCGACATCCACCCATTTCCCTTTATTACGTATTTATCTCCCCTTTGCGGTTTTCGGCCGAACTAGCACGTCAAACTCTTGCCTTTGCTTCGAGTGGACAAATTCGACTTCGCCCTGCTATCTGCTAGCCGCCTGGTTTGCTCAGGTGGTATAGCGGCTGCCTGGAAAGGCGATGGTCCCGGGTTCGAGTCCCGGACCAGGACGAATTTTTCTTCAACTGCGAGGCTTTTCTTTCGTGGAATCCGTATGGTTTCTTTTTGTAGCAATTGCTACGAACGGGTGGATGTCTAATTTTCCGTTTATAATCGTCTCGACTGTTATGACCATGGTAGCTGCAATAAAAGATGTTCATGACAAGGAACGGAATTCATTTGCATGGGGCTTCCGCCTAGCATGGTCCGAAATCATTTTCCCTTGTTCTCTGTGTTTCGCGAGCCGCCGACTGGGAGAGAGTCAGGATACGGGGAGAGAGTCAGGAGACGGGGAGAGAGTGCGTCGTTGGTGGCCGGTGTTATTGGAAGGAAGGAGTTCTCGTTTACATAGCGGTCTCGTAGACATCGCAGCCTCGTAGACATAGCACTCTCGTACCATCGTCTTGAGGCCATCGTGTTCATGTAGTCATCGTCAGTGTATCTTCCTAATGCAGCTGTCGTCATACAGTCGTGGTCGCACCATAACATTTTCCTACAGTTTATTTTCTTCGTATTTGCTATCTCCGTTTTTTCTTCTCCCCACTTCTGCGATAGCCCTTAGAGGCAGTAATATGTTGAAATAGATAAGGAAATAAATTACACACTCTGCCACATTTTGCGAAAAACATGCGAATCAATTTGGCTGGTGACGATCAAGGTTAAGTGCATGTAGTTTGAATACCAGTAGCGGATTTAAGATGGTGTAGAATGCCTTAGCGAAGCCGAGGAAAATGCAGTCAATTATTCAGGCTTGATATAGAGGGCTGCACAAATCTTTACTGAAGGTAAGTAATGCAGTCTCAAACGAATACCTTTGGAAACAACCAAGCTCCGGTGCGTAAAAAACAATTATATTCGAAAACCCAGCAAGGTTGCATTAGATTATGTTCTCAAGTAACCTGTATAGAACAGAAGCTAAAGAAATTGACCGGCACCTATAAGGGTTATGAAATTCGCCAGACATGTTGACAGGAATCTCCTTCGTAGACATTCAGTCATCTGGCAGCACAGATTTCTCCCAAGACGGATCGACAAAGAACGAAAATGAAAAGACAACAAGAAAGAACAGATAGAACAGCATGGAATCACTTGTGCATGGAGATATAGTGGATTGAGCATCTGAGAAAGACAGCGAAAATGAATTGCTTAAAACACTGAGAAATATGCTCGGGGGACCGGAATTGCGTTGTCTGTTGTCGTAGCTATATCTTCAAGTAAGTATGTTGATGACGTTCGGAAACATCTGTGTATCTGTAGCAAGAAAATATCGTAGAATGTCAGAAAGAAAAAGTAAGGCTTGTCTGAGCGAATTGCACTTTGTAAATCCCTTAGCGACAGCAGCTTAATAAAATTTCGCATTAGTATTCCAGAAATCTTGAAGCGCCGAAGAATGCAGTTCTTTCTATTAGGCGACGATTTTAGATATAAGATAAAGTGCAAAACCAGTTTTTTCGAAGCTAACAGGTGGAGCGTAATATGGTTTCCAATACCCATTTTAACCCTGCTCTTTAAAACAAGCCAGTTTTATGTAATAAGCCAGAACTATGGAGCGAAGCCAGCAGCAAAGCACTATGCCTCCTTATTAGGTGAGAAAAAAGTCTGCTAGGCTCTAATCATGAATTTTCTTGGAGCTTTTTGGAGTTGAGTCTGAAGGTTAGCGAATGTTAAAATGAAATGAGGAATCCTTACTTACACCCGAAAAATCAATAAAAATGAAACGCGAATCGGAGACGTGATGAGGTTACTATTAAGCAGATATGAAGAAGTAGCAGTGGAAGCAGTAGACTGATTCACAAGCTTGGTGATACCACAGAAAGAACAAATGTCGGTGAGAGATGTACGCCTTGATGAGAAAAGACAAATCATCAGCCCAGGCAATTCCGGCAAAATTCAGATTATCGGGCGAAAATACTGGCTTCACTTCTTGTTCAACAACGATATTGTTACGTGTAGCTGACGTACAAGTCATTTACAATGTATATACACGTAGACCAACGGTGGCAAAGATGGCGACGCTATATCAAGCGGGCTAACGTCGTCTTCTTTGTCCTCAGTACAGCCACAGTGTGGCGGCTGTTCCGTATCATCACCCCCGGCGGTAGAAGCGCCGTCCCGGTGCTTAATCTACACATCCGCGGTGAAAGGCGTGCAGTATGGTTTCATTCTCGCCACGTGAACGCTGTCACTTGCAGTTGACAATGACGGAGAGAGGTCGGCGGGGATGACTTCATACGTGACATCGATCACTTGTCGCACCACACGGTATGGGCCAGTGTAGCGCGACAGCAGCTCTTCCGGAAGGCCCACACGTCGAATGGGTGACCAGAGAAGGTCCAGAGAACCCGGAGAAAAGTGCACGTCGCGATTCTGGCAATCATAGGAGTGTCTCTGATGCTCCCGTGAGGCCTCGAGACGGGTGCGGGCGAGCTGGCGTGCATGGGTGGCTCGTGCGATCGCGTCGCGGGCGTAATTAGTGGCGGAACGTGTTGCCGAGAGCAGCAAAGTGTCCAAGGGTACCGCGGGTTCTCGGCCATATAGGAGATAGAACGGTGAATAGCCGGCGGTGTTGTGACGCGATGAATTATACGCGAACGTCACATATGGTAAGTTAAGGTCCCAGTCATGGTGGTCGGTCGCAACATACTTCGAAAGCATACTTGTGATGGTCCGGTTGAGGCGCTCCGTGAGGCCATGGTCTGTGGGTGGTAGGACGCGCTGAACTAGTGCTTAGCCGAGCAGGAGCGGAGGATGTCCTCGACGTCTGCCGAGAGAAAGCTGCGGCAACGGTCAGTGAGTAATTGGCACGGAGCACCGTGCACTAAAATGATGTCGTAGAGAAGAAACTCGGCAATGTCAGTAGCACAACTTGTCGGGGGGGGGGGGGAGGGGGGCCTGGTGATTGCGTACCGCGTAGCATAAACAGTATCGACGGTGACCAATTTATTTCTGGAGCCCGAGAGAGCAAATGGTCTAAGAAGGTCTAGACCAACATGGAAAAAGGGTTAGGGTGGGATGTCGAATATGCTGGAGACATTCAGATGGAAGTGTGGATGGCTTCTTCCGGCGCTGACAGGGCTCACAAGCGGCAACGTAGCGCCGCACGGAGCGGGCGAGACCCGGCCGAAAGAATCGATGGCGTACATGGTCGTATGTGCGCGAGACGCCTAAGTGTCCAGCCAAGGGAGCGTCGTGAAGTTGGTGGAGGACAGTCGAACGCCGGTGTGATGGAATGATGAGCAGAAGGTCAAGGCCGTGTGGATAGATGTTGCGGCGGTATAATGTCCCCTTCTTGAGGAGAAACTTCCGGAGAGAGGCGTCGCCAGGCTTTGAATCCAGACGGTCTATGAGGGCTCGTAATGAAGGGTCGTCAAGTTGCTCGTTGCCCGATTTGAAGCAACTGAACACAGAGAAAACGCAAGCGATGGCGCCCGCATCAGCCGGTTCGTCAACGGGGTAGCGGAACAAACAATCGGCATCCTGGTGCAAGTGTCCCGTCTTATATACCACGGAGAAAGTATGTGCTTGCAGGCGTAACGCCCAGCCAGCGAGTCGTCCCGGGGGGTCCTTGAGCGAGGATAACCAGCAGAGAGGGTAGTGATTAGTGACCACAGAAAAGGGGTGCCCGTACAAGTATGGACGAAACTTCGCAACAGCCCACACAAGAGCGAGGCACTCGCGCTCTGCGATTGAATTATTGCGCTCGGCGGAAGATAGAAGTCGGCTGGCATAGGCTATTACGGCGAGCGAAGGGACATTTTGACGAGTTCAACTGAAGACCGGCACGGCGGCACACGTCAAGAATCGCTGAAAGACGGTCTAGATGCGTGTCGAATGTGGGCGCATAAACGATGACGTCGTCCAGATTGCACAAACTGGTGAACCACTTGAACCCGTGAAGCAAAGAGTCCATCTTTCGTTCGAAGGTGGCGGACGCGTTACAGAGACCGAAAGCCGTCAACTTGAACTGTTAAAGGCCATCAGGGGTAATAAATGCAGTCTTCTCTCGGTCCATATCGTCGACGGATATCTGCCTGTAGGCGGACCATTAGTCGATTGAAGAAAAATAGGTAGCACCATACAGGCAGTCTAGAGCTTCATCAATACGTAGCACAGGGTACACGTCCTTCTTGTGATTTTGTTCAGGTGGCGATAATCTACACAAAAGCGCCACGTTCCATTCTTCTTTTTCACCAGTGCGACGGGGGAAGCCCAGGGACTACAGAAAGGCCCGATAATGTCCTTTTCAAGCATCTTTTTTACTTCCTGTTTGATAACAGCTCCTTCCGATGGAAACACACGACGTGGACGTCAGTGAATAGGGTTCGCATCGGCAGCGTTTATGCGATGGGTAGCAACGGACGTTTGGCCTAAGGGTCGATTGTAAAAGTAAAAAATGTCGCGATAGCCTTCAAGAACGGGGTAAAGCGCTTCAGCTTGAGCAGGTGTAAGGTCAGAGGAAATCATCTTCTCAGTGTCGACGTCAGTACCGTGCGATGACGTCACGGTATAGGCTTAGCTGTAACAATCTTCCACTGGGAAAGGCTCGACCTCATCATCCTGCAAAGCGCTAATTATAGCCAATGAGATCCCCTGAGGCAGAACTTGTGCAGTTAGCGCGAAATTGACAAGGGGAAGGCAGGTGCGGTTGCCAATAATTGTTAGCACAGTGTGCGGCAGGGTAACACCATGTGTAAGTATAACGACCGGAATTGGTGCGACCACGTAGTTGCCGTCAGGTACAGCTTGTGAGGACAATAAGTCGACGTGTGTCACAGAGCGAGGCGGTAGGTGAATAAAATCAATGCAGCTCAAATGGCTTGGAGGCGGGTCTACAGCGTCGGCAAGAAGAGGCAAGTAAAGGCAAAGTGAGCCGGCCCAACAGTCAATGAGGACAGAATGATTGGCTAGGAAATCTAGTCCGAGAATGAGTTCGTGACGACAATGGTCATTGACGGTGAAGAGGACGACGGTGTGTCTCTCAGCAATAGTGAGTGGGGCAGAGGACATGCCAATAATAGCGACAGTCCCTCCGTCGGCGACTTGTACAACAAGCTTGTACAACAGGCAGGCGTAAGAACTTTATTTTGCCGATGGCGAAGAGCAATACTCAAAATGGACACATTCGCCCCGGTGTCAATTAACGCGCACACAGGAACATTGTCGACGAGAACGTCCAAAATATTCTTGTTAGTGGGTAAGGTGAAGCGAGGATTTTGTGCCAATGTTGTCATTGCAGCTTCACCTCCAGAAGCTGCACTGTGTAGTTTTCCGGTCGGGGGTGCGGAGAGTATGTCGAAGAAGGAGCATGGCGTGACGGGGGCGAATGAGATTGACGGCGGGAGGGAGAAGGCGACCGGGAGTAGCGGGGTCGTGTCGAAGCTGTCGCACGGTCCGATGATGGGGCGCGCATAGAAGGAGCGAAGGAAAAGGACGCACTAGAGGGACGATGGTGGTAATCAGGAGAATAGCACGTCGGAGAAGTCCAGCGGCTGCGGCAGTGACGAGCGACATGTAGTACAATGCGTCGGCAGTTAAAACAGATCGGCATGTCGTCCATGGTTCACCACTCGAAGTGGTTCCGCTGTCCGTAAGAGGAGTAAGAAGAGCGGGGTGGGGATATGTGTGGAGAAAGAGGTTCCGAGCGTACGGAACGAATGGATTGCAGGCCGACGTTGGAAAACTCTTGACGGACGACGGCCTGGATCATGGAAATTGTCACGGGAGAATGATCAGGTGACGGGAATGATGGGGCCGCCGGTTGTGCTGCTTCGACCTCGCGACGAAAGATGCAGGTCAAGTTGTCACATCGCGACGGCTGGTGGAAGATGTCGTCACAAGATGACATAGCTGTGTTGGAAACTCGCGTGATGTGCTGGGATACCCGGCGGCTTTTATCATGATCGAGACGGCGGCACTCCTTGAGGATCGTATCGATGCTGGTGACGTTCGTGAACACCAGTATTTGAAGGCGTCGTCAGCAATGCCTTTGAGCACGTGAATAACCTTATCGTCGTCAGACATGATCGGGTCATCCTTGGCACAAAGGGCCAAGTCGTCTAGAATGTACGACACGTAGGACTCGGTCGAAGTCTGTACACGTGTGGCAAGGGCTTTCTTGGCATTGACTTGGCGACCGAACGGATTGCGAGAAAGGTCGCGGAGCTTCTCTTTGATGAGATCCCAGCTCGGAATCTCCTCTTCGTGAGTCTAGAACCATGCCAGTTTAGCTCCGTCGAGGTAGAAATGAACATTGGCAAGCATAATAGTCGGATCCCACCTGTGACGTGCTGACACGTTCGTATAAGCGGAGCCAGTCGTCAACATCAGGACTGCCGACTCCGGTGAAAACACCAGGATCCCGAGAACGGGACACGGCGACGCAGGTGGGGGCTGCAGGCGGAGACGCTTGCGTAGATGAAGTGCAGGAGCCGAAATTACACTGTCGCCGTTGTGGCTGCTGCGGAGCTCCATGACGGGTACGGGGAACGTCCGCCTCTACAAACTCATGTTATGTGTAGCTGATGTACAAGTATATTTACAATATATTTACACGTAGACCAACGGTGGCATAGATGGCGACGCCATATCAAGTGAGCACACATCTGCTTCCTCCTCAGTGTGGCCACACTGTGGCGGCTGTTTTGTATCAATATGGTTATGGCAGTGAAATAATTCATCACGAAATTCGGATGTGCCATAGAGTGGTCGATTGCTAGTAGTGAGGTAATTCGTAGTTAAGTGAACGCAGGATCGCAGGAACTGAGTGCGAAGGCACGTGTACACCATAAGAAATGGTATCAGAGAAAACAGGAATCAAGACTCCTCCGCCACGTCGTTCTATGCTGTCCTTTCTGTAAGCGTATTAGATGCTGTTTCAATTGAATTTTTCATAATGCATAGTCTTTTCAGAAAGTCACGTCTCTCCTAAAGGGGCAACGACCGCACTACCAACAGCGAGACCTGTAAAAATTAGGTTATCTCAAGTAAAATACCCTGGAACTTCGGTTATGACTGCAGTGATGCATTTTGATATTTCATAGTTCGAGCAACAATTTCATGAATATCAGCAAATTTTTGCTGTGTTAGAATTCTGGGATATTATATGTCCAACTCACAATCTCATTACGAGACACACTGTACCGGGGGACTCCGTTATAATTTTGACCACCTGGGGTCATATAACGGGTGCGGAATGTACGTTAGACTAGCGTTTGTGCACCTCGCACCCCTCGAAATGCGGCCGCTGCGGCTTGAATTTGATACCGATCCCTCGTGCTTTGTAACGCAACGCCATAGCCGCTCAGTGACTACTGCGGGTCGTGCTTGGTTTTGAGAGCCGTAACCTCTTTTCCGGCGGTTGCCAATCTCGCACTCATAGTAGTAACACGTTCATGAACTAATTTTCGTTAGCGTTCACTTCACATAGCCTTTATATTAGCTCTCATTCGCGCGTTTATGTTTTAGTAGCAAGGGTGCTAATGGCATCCAGAACCTCGTCTGTACTATAGAACTGAGGTCAGACCTAGGAAGTCCTGGATTAAGGTCAATGACACCGGACGCGAATTCCGTCCCGTGCCAGTTATCTGGTACACCTTTTACATCAAAGAGCTGTGGAAAGATACCCTCTGCGACGGGCCTCACGAGGTCGGCGGTGCTCTACTTCAACGGGCTCCCGCTGTTGCTGAGATCGTTCTAGAGTCTCCGAACTACGGGTCCCTCCCACACTCTTACTTCACTTTTTAATAGAAATCTTTACTCTCTCTTTCTCTCTAGTGCCACTGTCAGAGGCCCATTATACGCGCACCACTGATTGACACGTGCGTTGATGTTGTTAGCGTGATGAACGGAAAACCGGACACGAGGATTCCGCTCAAGAGCGACAACCTCGGAATGAGTAAGCCGCGGGTGCTACATGAAGCCATATAAACGAACGGAGCATCCTTGATGGCTAATGCGCCAAGAGAGGATGGCAAAGGGCAGGCAAGCGACTAGTTGGTGCAAATGCAGGGTTTTAAGCAATGTTTGGAGCTGCACATGAGCCACCGGGTAGGTTCAGGAAATAATCATCAATTAGTCCGACAAAAGGGAGCATCTAGGTGAAAAAGAATGTCTCGAGAAATACTGCGCCATCGGTGCAATTCCATGCACACAAATAGTAGGCAAAGGCGCCGGCTTGCATGCATCCCAGTCTGCCAGGTCTTCGCCACATCTGTCAAAGACGAAGCTTGCAGCCTCCTTATAGTAAAAAACAATATTAGTGTGCGTCACTGTCGTGTTCCACCGATACTACATAGGGACATGATATTAGTGATAATCCAGACATCGACCATGAGGGTAGCAGCGGGAGAACGAGCCAGGATTATATAATGGGAGTAAAAACCACTAGCATATCGCCATTGCGGTGCATATACATAGGAGGGGGATCGCGCACAGAAACAAAACAGAAGAAAGGCAGGCCATGACAAACGCTTTTATTGAACTTCTGAAGACGCTGCATGCTACGCATTGCTCATTCAGATTTTAGCCTTCTGAATGCGAAACGGGCTGAAATCGAAACAGAAACAGTCTTTACGCGCTACATCGGAGCGCAATGGCGCCATCTGTTAGTGTTGCGTTCATCTTTAGGTGTCCGGTGGTGTTCTTGCTTAGGAACAAAAATGGCACCTTGCACGACGGATGATTTCAGTCATCGCCGACAAGGTAAATAACCTTTCTTTATTTGAAATGCTTTTATGCCGCTGAACACCGTATTACAAGCTTATTACAGACGGCAGAGTTATTTAGCATCACCATTTCTGCCTCCGCACTTCTTATTTGTTATCCATTGAGCTCGTCAATTGGATGTGCGGCAGTTTGCACGTCAGGAGAATGTTGACTCTATGTGACTAAGTTTCTTGGTGCCACAAGCTCGCTGGTGTTAACTTCTCAGTAGAATATTATGGAAACAAAAATAACCAAGTCTGCAAGGAACGAAGTATCTTTCGCTCACAAAAAGGTCAAACGTTTAACCAAAGAGCAGCATGTTGCTATAGAAATGGCAGCATTGAAGAGAAGAAAAAAAAACTTGCGCGTCTATATCTTTTCTTTTTTTACTTGGGAGAGGAGGATGCACAACTGTCTTGTTCTTGAAGCATCCAATCCTAAATCGGCGGAGGAATGACGCTGGCACATCTTACAGCGTCGATAAAGGGGTGTAGTAGTTTTTCAAGTTGCACAATTTGAGACCTATAAAAATACCAGCTTCAGTGCTCGTGCTTGAGCGGAACTGCTAGGGTCTCTTGTTGCACACTTCTTTTGTAGTAACGTAGTGCTGCCCGTAAGTATGCTTTTTATATAACTACTGTCTGTGTACATTTAAAGAACACAGGCTATGTTTGTGTCCGGCTTCGGTTAAATTACACTTCTGTTCGAGTATATATATCGTAAATGCAATTGCAAGTACTCTGAGACTTTCATAGTAAAACTCCTTACTTGTGATTACGCACTCAGAGAATAAAAATATAGCATGTACTAAATGCGCCACACTCTGGTAGGTGCGTACAATGTTGTCTTAAGCTACAAAAACTTTTAAAAGTTGGTAAATCCACCGGACTGTAACTTTACTAGTGCTTTTTCAAACTGTAAGGCCCACTAGCGCTATTTGTTCTTATAATGACTTGTTACACCGAAACTGCCTTTGAGGTAGCTAGTTATTAAAAGCGTAAATCGAAACAGATGCAGGGTTAGACAGTGCATGAAGATTTCAGAAGGCATGCTCTTATCGAAAAAGAAAGAGAGTACATTTCGGTGTTGAAACAGCTTGAACAGTTAGCTGAGTTGTCAATTTGAATTAAATTATGCGGTTTTACGTGCCAAAACCACTTTCTGATTATGAGGCACGCCGTAGTGGAGGACTCCGGAAATTTCGACCACCTGGAGTTCTTTAACGTGCACCTAACTCTAAGTACACGGGTGTTTTCGCATTTCGCCCCCATCGAAAAGCGGCCGCCGTTGCCGGGATTCGATCCCGCCACCTCGTGCTCAGCAGCCCAACACCATAGCCACTGAGCAACCACGGCGGGTGCTGAGTTGTCAATTGAAAGAAAACACAATTTTTCAAGGACATAAATTGCAGTTCGTTTTGGACACTGGATGCTCGTTGCGCTGAAGAGAGCTAGCTTCCAGGGTCTTTAATTCCGTGCAAGGAGAGTATGTTCTTGCGGCGTCTCAAATATACAACACACTTCACCTTTATTAGCACCGACGCTAACGGATGAAAATTCACAGAAAAAAAAATTATAAAATACGATAGGGACAGCCCCAGTCACAGCCGTCGCCTTCTCTAAGACGATTATTTTACTCCCTTAGTAACGGAGAACGTCCGTGTATTCTAAACAGCAACATCTTCATATAGAAATGTATAGTCGGAACAATATATTCAAAATGGTTTTTACAGCAAAGCGTTTTATTCAGTACAGCTGTTTTGGTATTTCGTAGTGGACGCGAATAGCAGTGGCACGGCCTGATTTTACAGCTGAGTAGGCGGTGTACAGGTTTCTTCGCATCCTTGAATCACGTACTGACCGAGAATTCGGAACAATAAAGCTGCTACTTTTAGATTTTCTTTATTGTTTGTGCCCGTGTACATGTATATTGGTTGACATTCTTTGTTTTCTTTTATTTGCTCTATCGCCTGAAAAATCAGAGGTTACATAACGAAGAAATACGTAACGTTAGTACGACTCCTTACTGCGTCATTATTATAAAAACATTTACCTTACAGCTAACACAGCTTAAAATGTAATTCGCAAACCCTGCCATTCTACTTCCAGTAACGTGCGCGCCAGAGGCGGTCTTGTGACTTTATCTCGCAGTCGACAAGCAACCATTTGCAGCAAGGGCCCAAGAATGAATCAGCAGTTCTGCCATATAGAAGCGTCGAGATCGCTTGGAGCGTAGCTGCTCTCGGAGAGCGTGTAGTGCTCGACGTGGCTTATTGTTACGTGCTTGTCTTAGGTTAAATGATTACATTGATTCTCCTGGAAAGCATATATGGCATTCGTGTCGGGAAACTACACCAAAATAAACAGAAACAATCAAGTCAACTCATCTAGGGCATACCTTCCAAAATGCCTACTGGTCTATTTGGTACAAAATGTTTTGTTATTAGTGGTGAAAATTAATGCAAGAATGACGTGTGTGGAATGTCGCATCAAAATTTGGTGGTAGTCACCTCACCACATTGTCACTGATTTGGTGTGGTTTCGCGTGTTTTGGCCGTTTTCCTGCAAAAGTCTCTTTCTAGAGTTCTTATGCGGTTGCTATGCAAGGCCATATGTAGACCTTCTGTACCGAATAACAGCTCAGTACATGTGGGTAAAAGAAATCAAAACCCATAAAGCTGTCGGGGAAATATAAGCTGGCTTCGCCGCGCAACTTTTGTTTTTGCGTTGATTATTTGATAGCGAAAGCAATTTTATGGGCACTCCAAGCGCATTTCTGCCGTAGCCGTCGCCATGAGCTCCCACATAGAGTCAGAGGGCGATAACACCGTCGCCTCGTGCCCTACGCTGTATGTGCTAGCGGAAGCGTGCGAAGGGAGTCCGTCGCTTTAGGAATGATCAAACAAACAAAAGCAAGCTTCGCGGCATTATTAGCCGGCACAAAGCGATACACAACACCCTGACATGTCGGATTTTGCGACTGAACACAGTTCTATCGTCCAGCACCGGGCGTACAACACAGCAGTTTTGTAAGCTCCCCAAAAATGTTGATTTACCAACGCTAGACGGAACGGACGCAACAAGCGACTCACCCCAATGTGGCGACCGCAGAGCAAAATGGCGGCGTGGCGCAGGCCAAAAGGTGTCACTGCGCTGAACAGCGTCACGTTACATGAGGGACCCAAGCGTATTTGGCGGCTGCGTGCCGTCGCACCGCCTTATCTTTAGAGTGAATTGCGGTGGGGGCTGTCTATGCGCGTCGGCATCTCGTAGCATTCGGCCTGCTGTGTGTTCTAGATCACTTTCCGTTGAAGGAATAGACAGCACGAAAATCACTTGACTCGCTGCTGCTACCGCATTTCCTCACGCCAGCGTTTTGACGGCGAGTGTAGGCGGTCAACGAATGATTAAAAAAAGATGTAGGGTTTTACTTGCCAAAAATATGATATGAGTGTGAGACACGCCGTAATGAGGACTCCGGAATAATTTTGGCCATCCGGGGTTCTTTAACGTGCTCCCAAAGCACACACCCGGCTCTTTTTGCATTTCGCCTCCATCGAAGTCCGGCTGCGGCAACCTGCATTCGCTCTCTCAACCTCGAGCTTAGCAGCGCAGCACCAAAGCCAGTACGTCACCACGACGGGTTCTCGAGTAAAAGCGAGAACGCTGCTGCAAACGAAAGGAATATGCCCAAAAAGCAAAGCAAAGCACAATGGATGTGCGAAAGGAAACCATTTCTCTTGTAATCTTGAAGTGCAGATGAACTGGGCTTGGCTGTTTTGCATAACAGCACTTTCTTGCGTTAACAGATGCGTCCATTCTGATCCTGAAAACACAGCTAAGAACGGAGGAATGAAAGTCGTGTCTTAGCTGATTCAATGACCATTTACCAGGATATTACACTGCAAAAAAATTAAATTGTGGGGATTTCCGTGCCAAAACTGCGATTTCATTATGAGGCACGCCATAGTGGGGGACACCGCAAATTTAGACCACCTGGGGTTCTTTAACGTGCACCAAACGTAAAGAACACGGGTGTTCTGAAATATCGCCCACATTATAAAGCAGCCCCCGTGGCGGGGACTCGATCTCGGGACCTCGTGCTTTGCAGCCCAACACCATAGCCACTAAGCAATCGTGGCGGTTGTTCACATTGCAGAGCCTCCCAGGCCATAAGTGCAGATGAAATTAGCAAAACCAGTTAAAAATGTGTGTTGTGTGATTACCAACGCATGTAGCTGGTATTTTGATGGTTTATAATGTATTTTATTGGGAAAAATACACTTCACAACTTTACATTCAAGCTGCTTGAACATTTTCACACTGGTGCACTCCAGTACGCGACACCAGCCTCATCCGTAGTACCGTATTACGTACCTAATCGTGCTGTGAATTTCCCAGGCATTGAGACGGCAAGAAGCACAGACACCTTTTATGAGAAACGATTGCTTGTCTTGTATTTCTCAGAGTTTAACATCATTGACTGAGTGCAATGGCGGATGCTGTAGTCGAGGACACAGAATAATTTTTATCTATAGCCTTCATAACGTTCATTAGAACGTAAAGATAGACGTTCTTGTTGTTTGCTTGGAATGAAAAGCGGCCGGAATAGCAGGGTTTCAACCCACGACTCCATACAAATTTAAAGCAGCAGACCATCATACCCACTGAGACAACGCGCTGGTATTCTGCAATTTTACATTGCTCGTGTATATCAGCCTATATTAGGTGTCAACATGATTTCACCAACTCTTAGCAAAGAGGTATGGGCGTTCTGCATAGCGTACTATCTCCATAAAGAAATTAATGACCTCGCACGTCTTCCTTTAAGGTGAGCTTGCGAAAAGAACGGGACTATTCCACGATGTTGACACTAATGTGCCTTACATGAAGCTTTTCAGTGAAGCAGATCTGTTGACCAGTTTGAGATTAACTTCTGCCTTTACTCCTGTCATTTACCAAGAGTCTAGAAAAGGCACTCAGCTTGTGCATGTCACCTATCAAAAGAAAAAAAAAAAGTGTCTGTGGCAGCGAAGCCTAAGGCGCCCAGCTAAGTTCAGGCAAATGCGCAAGTGCATGCGTAAACTCAGGCAAACCCAGAAAAAGGAAGTCAAGCCTTTGTCTGCATATCCTTGAAGATGCATCCATTACCACCATTTCGCAAGCTAGAATTATTCTTTGAAAATGAGCATTTCATATTACGAAAGCTGCGGCAACAAAATTACGTTCCGGCTTTTAAAGACAGCTAGTAAGGCGGCATGACAATACGATCAGACAAAAAATGCTGCATAGGAGGAAGGGGTGCAGGCCACTTTTTTTTTTTATATTCTGCGCCCGCTTTCTCGAAGCGCGAGTGAGCCTCTTTATGCGCCTATCAATTGCAACAAAACTACTCATTCGCCTTCGATCAGCCGGCTGCTCGTCTTTGCGGTTATCAGATAAGCCATCCTGGATTCCCGCTCGGCTGTGAAAGCTGTCGGCGTGACCCTCTTTTTTTATTATTATCGTTTAGTACAATGCGTGCGTCATCGCGCGAATTTTGAATCTTGAAGGTTAATAAACCGCGCGGTGTAACAGCTGTGAGCTAAAGGCCATGCCCGGAAATGCTGGGATTATCAGTCTTTATGTTATGTGGCTGATGATCTTGCACGTCATTTAGTGAGTACATAGTGGTGAACGTTGATTATGCGCTCACATCACGCAAGCATAGTGTAACAAGCATGTGACGACCGCTCGGGCCTAAGCTTCCTTGGCCCGCCAGGCTCGGTGGCCTGCCATGCTCGGCAGGCAACACTGGGCACCGCACCTTATAAACACCGACGAGCACAGCTGCTCGTTGGTCATCGTTCGTCACCACCACTCTACGGAGCATCCGTCTAACACAGGGTGCCTCGAGCCCTCCCTCGTTCACGAACCCGGGCGGACCGTGACACAGAGTTTGTATACAGTGACCGTTCGTAATTACACCAAGCGAGGAAGTGCGATTTGCGAAGGCTGCCGCCAATCGCTTTTCTCAAAGGCCCAAAGCAAAACACCACCGCGGATTGATATATTTCTTACAGGATTTCATATTATTTTACATCGCGGAGCTACAGACGCGGTGAGTGCCTCTTGTCGGGCTCGGTGGTGGGCAGCTGGCATAACTGACGAAATAAAGGAATATTTTATGGTATACTGCACATACGGCCGCCGCCTATATGTTGGAGCCGCCGGTATCACTATATATGTATATAGATGTGTATATATATATATATAGCCGTCTATATCGATATATATATATCGATATAGACGGCGGCGGCAGCATCACTCGCTCCCGTAGGTGGCGGCTCGCACTGCCACTTCAGAAGGTTGAGTTTATAACCTCCTGGGACTCCGCCAGCATGGGAATACTGGGCACTACATGGATTTGCCTAAACTTTGTCCTTCTAGTATGAAATGGCTTAACGGCTTTGCAAGGTGATCATTTGCAGAACCTAGTGCGTTATAAAGAATTAATTAAACATTATTATAAATTGTCCGATGGCAAGATACGAACACACGACCTCTAGCACACAAGCCCGATACTGAAAGCATTACGCCCCGTACGCATGGACTAGCGGAACCACGGCAATTAGCTGGTATTGTGCATGCTTGAAGTCTTATTACCTTCTCCGTTAAAAAATTCGCCGACAACTACCGTACTACATAACGCCTAATTTGAGCGCCGCTGTTACGCTTTTTCATTTCACCATATATTGAAGCAAATAATTTGAGAGAGACATGTAGTAGAGTCGGCAATCGTCGAAAATGTGATCTGCGGGTCAAGCGCGTCGGATTTTATACATGACTCGTCGAAGGTCCCAGTGTAATCAATATGTAGAGTGCAATTTGAGTTTGGGAGTCATCGAAATTTTATGGCATCAAGTAGCGGACAGGTGAACGCCGCGTGGCCCGTACAGTTTAGATAAATTGCTGAGGTCTAATGACAGATCACATAGAATCATAAAGATATAGGCTTACGTTATAAAGTGCCTGAGCTGGGCGAAACATTCTATGGCAGTCACTGCAAATTGTGCTCCTGTGCTGATGCATTATTATTGCTCGTGGAAGTCTTTGTTCTTTCCTGAAAGTGAGTAACTATCATTTGTTTTGTTTTTGCAGAAATACAAAAAAAGGACTGCATACAAGCAAAGATGCAAGCGTCACTCTGGCTTCTACTGCAAATGTCGCCGTGTGTACTGTGTGGTCATACACAGTGTGAGTTTCCTTTTCGCTAAAAACACGACAGCAATTCTGCGCATAGATATATCGATAAAGGAAAGCGTATGTTGTAACCTTATTTCTACCAAGTCATGGCAGGATATATGACCAACACAAATAATTAGGCCAGCTTCTTCATTGGGCTGCTGCAAACTTGACACCATTTAATGTATCTGTTTGGATCCCATTTAATTTCGCGAGCACAACCAAAGTAACTTGCACAATGTGTATGCATATACGTAATTGGTGGTGGCTAACATTTCTCAACGTAAAGGTATATGGTACTGCAATAAAGTAACCTATAGTAAACTGGCGCACGCATACACGTTTATTGGAAGTACATATTCGCAAAAGAAAATCGAGCATTCGACTCTGAGAAAGGTTTACCAGTGAAGCTGTTTCAGACACGACACGGAGGTAACACATAATTTTTAACAAAGGCATGAACTCACTTATTATCTTGAGGGGTGATCATCACGACCAAAGATACGCACACTCATTTATTGTCTTGATCGGTCGTCATGTTTTCTCTCGAAACTGCAACCACATTATTAGATAATGTCATATCGATGCACGTCCAACGCTGGGTAATCGGTGGAGCCGGATCGGTGTGGCATCGCAATTGATATGTCTGCCACACGGAATGCGTAAACCACTCCCTTTTCGGTACTGGCACATCCACATTGAAACCACCGACAACGACAACAGGAGTTTTGTCATTGCAGCTAATTCACGCAAAGTGAGTAGACATGAACCTTAGGACTATGAGTCATTGCATTTTTGGCTTTTTTACGGGGGTATGAGCCATTGCTCACGGGTCCATGAGGTAGTCATGCTGACTGTTTTCGACAAGCTGTTCTGCGCGTTGTATGTGTGATTAGAAAGAATTTAGGCACTATTCGCTTCACTTTGCTGTGTGCTTGTAGCCTCTGCCTTACCGGGCTATCAGCCATTGCATTTCTTGCTTGCTTACGGGAGTATGAATGCTTGCGGGGTTATGAGCCATTGATATTTGATAGTGTTTGTTCACGGAGAAGAAATGTGCATGTATCGTTAGCCATATACAGCTTCGTTGTAAAATATTCTAGCCAGAAAATGCAAGTCTCTTTCTTTTCAAGCACTATGATAGCACATTGATGAATAGGTGGGTCAGTTAGTATGGAACTACTATAAAAATATAGAGCGCTAGGAACAAACATGATGTAGAAAAAGAAAGGCACATCACACAGCGCGTTTGCTGTGTTTCGTTTTCGATGTCCTGTGTTTTGAGAGAGCTCTAAGTATTTATAATATAATGGAATCGTACTGGGTAGTTCAGCATAAAGTTCCAATAGTTCAATTTTACAAATAATGGTGTTTGTTGTGTGAGTGACTGCGTCTTGAAATAATTACTGATTGACGGCTTCCTTCCGTAGTGTGATTTGTATTCTAAAGATTTATGCACCTCATTTTCGAGCTTTCTATTGAAAAGCTTGATTACTTATTTTTTTTAACACCATATGAAAAACATACTGTAGATTCGTTTCCAACATTTGTTTTACTTTTACGTTTACTGCATTTCCGTTAGGTAAATCATCCACAGTGCCCGTGGGAATGTGTTTCTGAGCACGTAGTCATGGAACGATTCCCTGCCACGACAGCTGCATTGCTCTCTCGGAGTGGGAAAGCTCTAGTGTTCGTGGACTATGGCACAAGCTGAGGCTCCTTGAAGTAATCCGAACTCTCTCAAAACCACAGGTTCCGTGATTGTTGATGTATGGGTAAAGATGTCAAGCCACAACATGTAGATAATGAAGATTAGTTACCGTAATAATATTTATTGTTGGCGTTTCCCGCTGAAAGAAGAAAGCTGAACTTTGTTTATGGGATTGCCGCACATGTTACAACAACGCAAGAGACGTAGAAAGTGCTGCCCGCCTGCTTACGCAGATGCTAAACTCCCTGAAGTAGTCTGGAAAATTGGTAACCCTAGTTCACCTTGCTCTAATTATAGTAATGTTGCACGGAAGTAAACTAGGGAAGCTTTCTCTGAAGCCTTGTAAATTAACGAATTCACAAAAAGAAAGCAGAAAGTGCAAACGAGGTGAACAGAAATTCTATTTAGTTTTTCTCATTCACGTTTTTGACAGTGCACACAACGCCTATCCCACCATATAATGTGTATGAAGAGTCTTCTGGGTTTCACCCAACTTCAACCACAACAACTGAAACACCGACTGTGCTCCCAGATATTGTGAGTAATACCTTTTTCGCAAACGCTGCATTCTTCAAATGGCAGTGTTTTATTCGTGGTAGAATGATGAAGCTCGAAATAGGTAGCGTTTTGGTTGGAAATACATTAAAGAATCTCTTTTTTTAGAAAAATGACCCTATTGACAGCGCTTACTCTTATTCCATGACTACGTTTCCCGTTTAGGAACTGTTATCGCTGAGGGCAGCACGCTTCCGAATGTGTCGGAAGTTTCTCGAATGTTGTCGAGTGTTCTATCTGGACTTTGTGAAATCTGATTGCTCTTATGTGCGACGACAATTGCGTAGAACTTTCGGGAAGACAAGCTGGCATCAGCGACTATTCTGGAACCTTCGATGGCTCATCTGTAAAAGGCGACGCGTGTGCTCCGCAGAAACAGATTGCGACGATCGCCGACTGGTGTTCGCCGCTCTAGTTCTGCTTGGAGTGTAGCCTGTATTACTGGGCACATGCTCGCCAAATAATAGTTTTCTCATTCGCAGTATTGTTACTGTATTTTTTACCGGCACTAGTGCGTGATACATTAAATAGGAGTCATAAGATCGACCGCGTATTTCCCCACTTACGTTTAGAGAAAATTGAAATTGTTTCGGCGGTTTGATGATGTCGAGACTAAATATTTTCCACCAACCCTTCACTACTAAACATTGCAATCTATGCTCTCTTCTGATAATTTTCATTACCGCCATCGCAGCTTTGTGGCAATAGGCAATAGTTAAACCTTAAATTTCAAGCTTTTCACCACGAAGTTCTTAGGACGCATACATATTCTAGACAATGTGGCACAATCTGAGTGCTACCCCAGAAGAACAACGGGACACAGATTGAATTACGGCTGGGAAAGATTTCAATTATGTTGTTGCTGGAATGTGAAGACGCATATGGAATATCGAAAAGTGAATGACAGTGTATAGGGTGCTGTGGCACCGAGATAAACGCGGCAGAAAATAACAGGTGCAAAGCACGGCTCCGATTCATTGTTTGCGGCACTGATGACATCATATAGGTCGAGCAATGCACGCGATATAGCAGGAACACGCTTCAGAAATGTGCGTTTTATGATCGCTCTCTCAGGGTTTGTACGCAGAGTACCACCACAAGATCCGCATGTAATGTTGCCTGAGCCAAAATAGAAGAAGCTAGACGGCAACCACATAATGTAAAAGAAAGAGTAGCTTACATTGCCTTCTAAGAGCTTTACTGCGACTCTAAGAACTCCACTCTATTAGGCTGCTGTATTGAGGGATCCGGCTTCGAAAGAAATTGTAGCGCCTAAATGGGTCGGGGGTACGTAACATTGATTATGTATTGCTATTCAATTAACGAGCTTCTTTTTTGGGAAGGTGCAGCCGGTTATGTGCCGCTTTTAGGCGAACCTCCGATGCCAACTTGATTCAATGCGTATATGGCGGTGGGTGGTCGTCGCAGTTCGAGATGCCTTTTCCACGTCCACTTAGCTTCCTGGTTATGTGCTGCTGGATACGCGCCACTCCCAATTAAAGCCAGTTCTACACAAACGTGGGTCGCTAAGTAAGCGCCACTAATATTTCTGCACCGCTCAGCAGAAACAAAGCAGCATCAGGCATATTCAGAGACTATTGCTCTTATATTTATTAACACGAGCTACATGCCAACATCGCGGCGGCACCGCTAGATGGCGCAGCGCGTCCAGTGGGGCGTGTAATCGAGGAGTCCGGCTGCAGACACTCCTCATACGTGAAGCGTTAAACGTTGGAAAAACGATGTGTCACTACGCTGCTTATTCTATGCTTCATGCACTGTTACATTGCTTCATCCATTACAGCTGACGTTAATCGAGACATTATCATTAAAAGCGCAGAAGATCGGAGGTCTGAAAAACTGATCGGAAAATCTGTTAACTGATTCTGCGTTGGAAGCAACATAGTAATGTGACGCAGAGCACACAAAAGGGCACAACGCTATCTGCAAGTGGCTCGGCCAGCCGGCAGGGAAAAGCAATTGGAAATGAATGAAAACGCCATACTTGATGATAAGCATGACTTGAGAAATGTAAAACTCAGAACAGCACTAAAGGTAGAGAATTGTAACAAAAATAAAACACGAAGGATTGCTAGCCACTAAAATGAGAATCGGCAAGAATGATTTCTACACACGTATCAGCAATGGCGGTTCTGGAAAACAGGAAAATAGCTAAAAACAAAGCATGCGAGCAAGGTGCGCGAATAACAAATAGTAAACGAGATACACATTCTCTTCGTAGTTTAACGCAAGCTGCTGCTTTCGTATGAATGATATGCGCTTCACATATTTCGCAGGCACGATGGCCACGAGACTTCGTAACTACCCTCGTGCCATTCAAGAAAAATGAACAACGATAAGTAGTGCAATGAATAGCCAGGTTGCCACCTGTGGTTCGTTTTGATAAATTGGCATGTTGGATCAGCCTGTTATGCACTTTCCGCTTTGTTCTGACCACGATTTCCCGCATATTGATGGAATCTCATTATTAACGTTTCTTGTACATTCGGTAGAGCGATGCCTGTGCTTTTTGTCGCAGCACAGGCTGCTTACTTTCCCCGCTTTGACCGGCTTCCACAAGATGACCAGACGGTTTCTTGTGGAAAAGACAACACGTACGCCTGCTCTTCTTGCGGTCTTCTTGAGCCTTAGCGAAAAGCCGTGAATGTGAGGAATGACGGTAGGCGATAGCATGCGTGTTCTCCCAGATTTCTCCTGCTTTCCTGCCCCTTTCCTCCCTCTATCTCATCTTTCTATTCCCTATTTCCCGTCCCCCAGAGTAGGGCAGCCCACCTGACGCATCTCTGGTTAACATCACTGCTTTCTCTCTTTAATTCTTGTACCTGCTCTTTCCCTGTGCGCACGAAGATTGAAAAGGAGTAGTTCGGCTCACGTGCTCAGAAGCTCACCTGAAAAGCCTGCAAAAGTCAAGCGTTGAGCCTCATTCATGAAGCTGACTTTTACTTGCTGGTGGCACGACCGGGCGAGGGCGCTTTTCATTACAGCTGTGGCGGTTCTCCGTCCAAACAGCTTTGAATGTGCAAGGAATATTGTAGCAAGCTCTTCCGAGACCATGGGCATACCTCCAACATATGTGGTGATCTTGAAAGATCAGCAGTGCATCTAAAAAACTTAGCTCACTTCATGCTGGTACTTCTTTTGTGGTTACCAAGTCTAGTATACTACGGCAGAACACCTAGTCGATAATTCTGATATCGTCGGATAGTGTACTTGGCGCCGATTTCAAGATGACAAAGCAGTCGTCCACATCCCTAAGGACTCTGAACACATTTAGCGACTGAAGACTGCTGTAAAAGTCTCTCATACTGCGCAAGCAGCAGGGCGCTTAGCACTAGATTAAGGCAAGGACTTATGCACCCGCATTCTTCATGGACGAAAATGTTTGGTTGTAAATTCAACATTGAAACATAGGTAGAGCCATGGTATTTCGAAGAAGCTATCCACTCTCGATTCGCAGGCATTCCGAAATTTCATGACTCCTTACACATCACGGTTGTCGCCGACAGTTTCTTGCTGAGCTGCGTGAAGGAGAGTGGTATAGAACCTTGACGTCTATAGAAAAAACGGTCGTTTCCACCACGCATGCCGACTGTAGGTAGGTGGAAACTTCTGTAGGACATCAACTGAGATACGGCTCTTTGATCTTCAGCAGCGACAGCTACTTGTGTAGATACATACAAAGTGTTTCAGAAACGTATCTCGCTCCAACACAACGACTCGAAAGGGACACCCATACTAGTGTTTCTTGGCGCTGAATCGCGCAGCGAGGCACATTGTCTTCCCTTTGTTGCAAAGTCGCAAATTTGCTGAGGTTGCCCTCTTCAGAATTTTTCACAGCTTCATTTTTCATCTTCTGTGCTTGCACTTTCACTTCCCTTAAGCTAGAATTGGTCGCTGCTTGAATCTTTTGCCGGTAATCGTCCAGATTTAAGAAGCCAAATCCTCCTTCCTTGACCGATCAAACTAGATTTACGCTTGCACGCTTTGGTGAGGACACTGCTTTCGCAGCACCAACGCGTATACCTACGGTAGAACGGCCTGTAGGTGAGTCGATACTGTCCAAAATGCACCTGTCAGTTTCGTGCTCCTGCGGCCTTGTGATATCTTTTGTCCCCTGATGCTTGCGCGGTATTACTGATACCTAGAGACCAAGCCACAGTCGTCAAAGTGGCCATTGTGTTTAAGTATGTGGTCGACTACCTTGCCATCTTAAAAACTTGACCAGCTGCAGCATCCCAAGACATCCGATATACAATGAATTCGACCGAAGACTCCTGGACTTAGCAACAACAAAAGAAGTTCCAGCCCGAGGTCCACTAAGGTTTTAGATTTACTGCTCATATTTTAAGATAATCACTATGTTAAAGGTATGCTCCATGCCATCGGAACTACTTTCCTAGTTATTCTCCGGCGCATTCAAAGCTACTTAAACGGTAAATTGCCACAACTGCTCTGAAATACGCGCTAGCCTGGTAGTGCCCACACCGAGCAAAAGTTAGCTTCACGATCCAAGGGCTCCGCCTTACCGCTTTCTGTAGGGTTTCAATGCGAATATCTGAGCAGCTTGGCAGACCGTCTGCTTGTCAATTTGAGCGGCAAGCAGGAACAAGTTCTTCTTGTTTCATTTCTCTTGTAATTCCTTACCTTGAGTGTATTTCTGAGTTTCTCATTTGTGAAGTCATGTGTAGAATCAAATATGATTTGTTCATTGATTTCTAACGGCTTTTTTGTGCCGGCCGGCGGAGTCACCTGAAGATAGCTTTGTGCCCTTTTATGTCCTCTGCCTTGTATTACTATGCTATTTAAATTTTTAAAAAATCAGCTTATGGTGCATCGATCGCTCTCTTTTTCACACTTCCCTTCATTGGCGACGTTTCGACACAATGCATGTGAACGGAGAAGCCATGCTAAAGACGTTTGTTTAATTGAGAGATTAATTCTGCAGAATTTGTTTTTTACTCAGCCTTTCGTTGTCGGTCTCAAATATCTGAGGCACAACAATGCTTACACGTAGGCTGTTCGGCAGCACGCAGTGGCTAGGACAAAATTTTCATTCAGTCAAGTTTTATTTGCCGTGCGAAAACTACACTAAGGCCGTAATAAGAGTATCCAAAGCCTAACGTCGTTCTCTTACGACGTCGGCGCTCAGTGGTGCGTTACTTCGAACGCGATAGCATTAAGGGCCCCGTCTCGCAGAAAATCCGGCGTCGGACGTCAAAATATTTTTAGATTCGTTGAAAGATTTTCAAACAACCTATTCACAGGCCCTCCATAGGGCACAAGGAGGCTACTGAACCAAATAAATTTCTCAAGTTAAATATACAGAAGAATCGCAACGTACGACTGACACACAACTTACAGACATGATAGCGTCGGACTGTAATTTGTCTAGACGAGAAAATATATTTCTTTTACGCGAAAACACCGAAAAACCCCTTTTTTGCGTTTCAACCAATCCATAGACCGGCCACGGCATCCGCCATTTCCGCACGCCTGCGCGTGAGCATCTCGGCGGCCACGGAGCGGCGTGCCCGGTTCCTTGCAATCCCTATAGATGGAGCTCGCCTCCGCCGCATGGCGGCGCACACAAGGGGCCGCGTTTCTGCCAGAAAGCCCGCCTTCGTGAATAGCGTCCGCGAGCAGCGTTTCCCGGCAAACATTACGGTTACACACACTCCAGTTGCCGGGAAGCTGGAAAATCAGTCACAGATCTTTGAATGATGTCGCGTTCTACTTTGAAAGGCGAAGCTTAAGCGTCCTCTATCTTTTTTAAACAGCCGCAACCAGCATACGGTTTGGTGCTCGTAAATTGGAGATGAGCTAGCTACACTTCGAAGTGTCATCTGCGTCAAGTACGCTGTAAGTTATCAAATGTGCTTTCTTTGAGTGCAGCAAGAATGGGCAGGCTTATTTTGAAAAAAAAAAGCCTGGAGAAGCAGCGATGACCAGCCTCAAAGCCTAATTTGTGGAGTTTATTAGGAAATTGTTTCAACGTCAGAGCTGAATACTCGGGCGACATGTCTTTGGCAATGGTATCGTGGTGGTACACCACAATTATATTCATTGGTAGGATCGCTACTGCATACGCGCGAACGACCCGCCCGGCCCGCCCCGCGGGGTTACGCCCTGGAGGTGAGAGACGTAAGCAAGCATGAGAATCAGCTAAGATGGCGTAGTAAAACCAACTGCCGCTGTCACGAATGCTTCACCGAATGAAGTCGTCGCCTCAGCGTTTTAAGCGAAGGCTTCTTTGCCTGTTCACTCGACGTTTCCCGAAATGCTCCTGCTAGAAAAACTGTAATAATAATAATAATAATATTAATAATAATAATAATAATATTAATAATAATAATAATAATAATAATAATAATGTTACGGCGCAACCAAAAGTGGTGCCAGTCAGAAGAAGACGATTTAACGTGTGTAGGTTGAATCGCTCTCGACAGCCATCTCGTTTATGCATCGTTGTCTCTCTTGTAAATATTGGTAATAGATCTTTATAGGTGACTTCTGCAACGTAACGAACGGGTGAGAGGTGCGGGGTACGCACAAGAATAAACAGCAGAGCTCCCCAGTGGTCGTCACCTATGACTGGACAATATGACGGACGAAGCAGGACCCCACAAGGTGGGACCCAGGCCAACGCCTATAAACCCGAGGATTGTGCTGGTTAAGCCGCGGGATCCAGGAACATTCAGCGGCATCGTCCACCTTGATATGGAAGACTGAACCGCCATGTATGAGCGTGTGTGTGTCCGTAACAAATGGGATCCCACGACTATGATGGCTAACTTGGTCTTCTACCTACAAAGCACGGCGAAGGTGTGGTATGACAACCACGAGGAAGAGCTTAATGACTAGACACGTGCAAACAGAAGCTGGGGGACTTGTTCGGCTGTCCCACCGGGCGGAAGAGCACAACTAAGAGACAACTAGCCACCCGCGCCCAGATGTCCACAGAATGATACGTCTTTTACATCCAGGACGTGCTGGCTCTGTGCCGTAAGGCGGACAGCGATATGGCTGAGTCGGAGAAGGTTGGACATGTACTGAAGGGAATCGCTCACGATGCTTTCAACCTGCTCTTGTGCAAAAAATGTGGAACAGTATAGGACATCATAAAAGAGTGCCAAGGCTTTGAGCAGGCCAAGAGTCGCCGCGTTGCAACGCTGTTCGCACGTCTGTCGAGCACAGCTGCGACATCCACTTGTGACGACAGGCAAGGAGTGCCGCGACCCTCATCATCAGATGACCTGACGCGGATAGTGCCCGTTCGGCCAGTTTTTACCGCCCCAGTGAGTAAAACTTGCCTACACCATCATTTGTGCAGGAAATAGTCCCCGAAGAAACAGCTAATCTTGGATTTCATTCTGTATGTGCCGTGGCCGCTTCACAGGTCTCATGCTCCAGGTCCATCTACTCGTCCGCAGTATCCTGCACGCTACCGAAATCCAGCCGAGTGGCGAACCAGAAACAATCGGCCAATCTGTTTTGCCTGCCGGTGTACCGGTCAGGTTGATCGCTATTGTAACAAGTGTACCGTCTCCTCCCCTCCGAGACCACCATACACCAGTTATCACCCCGAACAGAGCGAGCGTCGTTAAAGCCTCCATTGGATCCACAATAGCCAAACAATGATGTTCGTGCACGTTTGAACAGTCCCTCGTCGTCATCCCGATGTCACGAGTTCCTTTCGCCTCCAACCCGTCTACCGTCGTCCCTATCACCGCAGGCTCGTCGCCCAGCGCGCCCTATGCAGCCCCGATGCCCGTCTCCGGAAAACTAAGCGATACAGCTTTCGAAGGTGAGACTACATTGACGACTCGAACGCAACAGCCTCTTATCACTTTGGCGACCAAGCAGAACTTGACGGACGTTTTAGCCGTTGGCGCCAGTGTCCCAGCACTCATTCATACTGGCGCGCACGTATCCGTGATGAGCGCCCAATTGCACCGACGCCTGAACACGGTTCTCACACCCGCTGGATCACGCATCCTCCGCGCCGCTGACGGAGGATGCGTGTGCACCGTTCGCATTGGCATCGCGGGGCGTATAGTGACGGTCTTGTTTGCCGCTTTGGAATAATGCCCTTACGACTTTATACTCGCCATAGAAATTTTATCGCCCATGGAGCCCTCTTTCATTGTGCGTCTAGTGCCATTCAGCTTGAACTGCCGCATGGCAGCTATAGCCCACCAGTCACACAAGCACGGTTATGCTCTCCCAATGACATCCGTCTGTCGCCTCAAGCTACTACGCACGTATCTATATTGTCGTTCCCATCTATTTATGACGGAGTACGTGTACTATGTCCCACCACTGACATACTGCTTGAAAGAAATTTGGCTGTTCCCCATACCGTGCTTACTGTTACAAGCAATCAGACTTCACTCCCTCTCCCTAATTTTACCTGCTCGACTCAAATTCCTGCCAGAGACATGACTTTGGGCACCATCTCGTCTGTGTATGATTGCGAGATATCGGCTCTTGAGGCCGAAATTACGTCCCCGTCTACAGCAACCTTCAGTTCACCGACTCTCGCAGACGAACTTAGCATGATGATTACGACTGCTTTTCTTCCGGCACAAGCTCCTGACCTCCACCATATCTTGGAAACTTATCGTGATATTTTTGTTCTTGACGGCCGGCCTTTAGCCCAAACATGGGTGGTCACCCATCGTACTTACACTGGACACGCCAATCCGATACGTCGCCGACCATACCGTGTTTTGCATGCTGGACAAGTGACGCAACGAGAAGCCGATAAGATGGTGACTAAAGGCGTTATCGAGCCATCATGCAGTCCGTGGGCGTTCCCGATTGTCCTTGTCAGGAAGGAGGACAGCAGCTGGTGCTTTTGTGTGGATTGTGACACTTAAAAAAAATCGCGCGCAAGGATGTCTACCATTGCCCCGTATTGATGAAGCCTTGTACTGCACGCTTGCACTGAGTTAAGTATTTTTCATCGATAGACCTCCGATCAGGCTATTGTCATATCTCGGTACATAACATGGACTGTTAGGAAACTGCGTTCCTAACACTTGACGGGCTCTACCAATTCAGGTTTACACCGTTCAGCCTTCGTAATGCTCCCGCCCTTTCGGGATAATGATGGACTCCCTACCTCGCAGCTATAAATGGTCCACATCTCTGTATTATTTAGATAACGGCATAGTCTTTTCACCAATTTCACGTTTCATCTAATGCGTTTATCTGCTATTCTTGCCATTTTCCAACGCTCCGGCCTGCAATTCAACTCATCCTAGTGCCACTTTAGATGACGTCAAATTACCACTCATGGCCATCTCGTCAGTGCCGCTGGCGTTCAAGCCGACCCTGACATGCTTCAGGCTGTCCAGAACTTTCCTGTTCCGTTTCCGCCGGAAACCTCACAAGCTTTGTTGGGCTATACTCATATTTCAATTGTTTTATGAAGAATTTCGCCGAAACCACTCGCCCACCCACCTACTTACTTATTAAGGACGTTCCTTTCACATGGGGCTTTTTTCAAACCAAAGCCTTCTCAGCCCTCGGACGGTTGCTCACGGATCCCCATTGCTGGCTCGTTATAGTCTAGCTGCGACCACTGAACTTCACACGTATGCCAGTGGCCATGAAATTGGGTCTGCACTTCAATGACAGCGTAATGAAGAGTGGGTTATTGAATACGTCAAGCGCCTCATGTAACACACCGAGTGGATTTTTTTAATTACCGAACGGGAGTGGCTGGCGTTAGTTTAGCTAGTCGCCATATTCCGACACTACTTGTACGGCCGCACATTTCCCGTGGTTAGCGGTCACCAGGCCGAGGGCTGGTTCTCCTCGCTCATAGATCCCACTGGACGATTGAGTACATGGGTACTGCTGTTCCGAGATTGTTCATTTGCTGTTGTATACAAGTAAGGCTATTTACACAAGGACGCTGACTGCCTTTCCCGTAATCCTGTCGACCGCCAAGAATATGATGCACATGACAACTGAACAACGGCGTGTTGACTGCTTCCGTGTTCTCATTAATCGTCTCAATTATGGACATTCGGAGCCCACGCTGCGCACGTTATTGCTCCGCGATGGCATCCTCTGCCGTCGCAGGTTACGTCCTGAAGTACCAGCACATTTATTAGTTGTACCACGCCATCTCCGGATATCAGTTGTTGAGTAGGTGCATGATACCCCTACAGCAGAGCTCCTCGGAGTTTAGCGAACTTACGAGCGTGTACGGCGCCGCTTCTCATCTGGTGTGTACCGCTCTCTGCACCACTGCTTCGCAGCCGTTTCGCTCTGTGAGCACCGCAAAAAACCTGCAATACTGTCTGCTGGACGCCTTCACCCCATTCATGTACACTCAAAGCCATTCTTTCGCTCCACTCTCGATCTGCTCGGCCCTTTTCCGACGTTGAAATCTGGCAATAAGTGGGTCGTTGTCGCGACTGATTACGCGACCCGGTCATGATCGCTTGAGCTTGCGCACAAGCTGTGCAACTGAGGCGGCGGATTTCCATTTACAGGACGTCGTCTTCCATCACGGTGCACCCCGGCAGCTCCTCACTGATAACGGCTGCACCTTCTTGTCCAGAGTAGTTGAAGACCTACTTCGCTCCTGTTGTTTCCACCGCTTAGCACAAGCTTTCCACCGCCTAGCACCCGAAGACAAACGAATCGATGGAACAGCTCAATCCCACGTTAACAGAAATGCTGTCTATGCGCGTTTCTGACGACCACAGTAACTGGGATAGCACGTTACTCTTCGTGACCTTCACCTATAATTCTTGCCGTCACGAGACCGTTTGCTTTTCACTCTTTTACCTTCTGTTCCGCCACCACCCTTTTTTGCCCTTTGACAAACTGATTTGATCTTTGACGAACACTCCCACTGAATATGCTCAAGACGTCTTCGCCCGGGATTACACGGCACGTCAGATTGCCGGCTCCAGAATCTCAGGCCGCGCATAAGATCCGGTGCGACAGCGGACATCGGCAGGTTCTATTTCTTCCTGGCTGCGTTGTCCTCCCTTGGACACCATGTCATCGCGTCTGTTCGCCTGAAAAGCTGCTACCGCGCTACACAAGGCCCTACGCGATAGTGCGTCAGCTTGGCGATGTGAACTACGAGATTGCTCCGCTAGACTCGCGTGTTCCCACGGTCGTTGTGCATGCGTCACGGCTGAATCCTTACATTGCCGCGAGTTCAGCTGCGTTATAGTTAGCGCTGAGACGGCGCGTTTACAGGCGGTGGTTATGTTACGGCGCAAGGAAGAGTGCCGCCGCTCAGAAGACGACTTCACGTGGGTAGGTTCAACAGGTCTCGACAGCCATATTGTTTATGTGTCATTGTCTCCTTTGTAAATATTGTAAATGCATCTTTACCTGTGATTTCTTCAACGTCACAATATAATGACATAATATAATTTATAATATATGAATAATATAACAAAATAATAATCAATTAGTCGTAATAATTAATGGTACCGTAAGGCACGTTTCTGAAATTTTCGGAAAACAAACACCGTGCAAGTTTGTCGGTGACAATAACTGACGCCAGGCGTGCAACGTAATGTCGCATTACGCACCCCGGCGTCAAAATGACAATACGTAAGCGGCGCTCCAGCAATTCAACGCTTCAGCCACGATGTCCCTACCTTGCAACACTGGAGTATCATGCTGCGTGGAGAAAGCCCGGGGGACCAGCGAGCACTGGCCCGTCGGACACGGGACGTTGCCATAGCTATTTCTCCACAGGTTAAAAAAAAGTATTTTTCTCTTTGATCCACGATTCGATGCACCGTGTGAGCGAATGACAGTGGTAACGTTCCCGCAGGCTACGAAAAATGACGCCAACAACGCCTCGAAACAACACCTCTCGCTGTGCGCTCTGTGCACTACGCAGACAGATACAAGTGGTACACGCAAGGGAAGAGTTGCAGCCCCACAATTACTGCCGTATGCCGTTAAAATCACTGCCAGATATTGTCAATCAGCACAAACTTACACAAACAGCTCACATCGATTGCGACAGTACATGCCTAGGGTCTGCACAACTTTGTCCTTCGTCCAGGCTTGTTCTTCTGTTAGTTTGCTAGATTTCCGACCTTTGTCGCTGCCTCTTCTCTCTCTCTCTCTCTTGTTCTAGCCGTCTAGTAGTGACCCCGCTTCGCAGATCTCACAGAACAGATTAAACAGATCTCACACAATAGATTTGTCCGATATGCCCCTCTTCTCTCCTCCTAAAGACTCAAACCGCGGTTCTTCCGATAGGAAGCGACGCTCACATAGCGTACAACGCCATATATAGGGTCCCTTTTCGCACTATCAACACTGCCGTATGCACACTTTGGAAGCAAAGATTTGTAGTTACCTCCTCCACCTGTCCAAAAGAGGAAGAAGTCTGTCACGCATCTGATTCTGCCTAATGGGTGGGAAAACGTCTACAGAGACAGTCAATCGTAAAACTATTTCAACATGCTTTTAATCCAATCTCCTGATATCAAATTTACGTAATCGCCGACACAAGTATCGGGCGGTAACCCGGACCGCTGTTTGAAGAGCCCAATTAAACGCGGTCCTCGTTTATAGGAGGTCATGTTTATTTGCTTTCATACCAAGGTACCATACAGTTACCTACCTTGGTATGTATCTTATCTTGGTATCTTATTTGCTGAGAACTGGCGATGAACACATAGAAGTGGAAAAGGTTCCGGTTGCGCTAAGCTAGAGCAACGAAACTAGATATAGAGATGAGGAGGGTGGTGCAGGCGTCTGCCATTTGCCCGATGCCTCCTAGCTGCTGGCAGCTGGTCCCAAACTGCGGTGCATTGCAACGAAAGAACAAAAATGCGGCTAATACGAATCGTTAGGAAATAATAGTTGCAAGAGCCATGTCAAAAACCTGTCCAAAGTCTAGAGAACATTGTACTGCCACGCAAAAGTTTTATTATACGCAAATAAATGCGTTCTCGCCGGCAGCTCTGAGTACCCAGTGCGGAGGGATTGGCGGATAGCGATCATTTATACTTTTTGGAAAGGAGCCATCTACGGCTTACGAGAAAAAAAAAGTTTTGTTTTGTTTGGCATAATATTGCATCTTTAATGAGTACACGTCACCATGACGCGGTGAGTTTTGGCGGTTTCGTGACGTCACTTGACTTACAGGGGAAGTGAGCGCTGCCCGAAATCCTTTGACGAATAGCGAAACAGCCATAGAACCGGCAATAAGTATTTTTCTTTTGTTGGGTCTCATCGTGCATTGTCATTGTATATACACCATAGCAGATGGGGAGTTATAGCAGTTAACGTGACATCGCTTAACCGACAGCCGAAGGGGAGGTAGCTGAAAAATATTTTGCCAAGTGGTGGAAGACTAAGTGCAGGAACGGCATAGAATCATTTGAAATAGTTTTACACTATAGCGACGAAGAATGAATATTATATTTTAATTTTGGACAATTGCATAAACTAAAGAACGCGCTAATATAAATAAAGAACTTCGAAATCCATCCACTTAGCTTCTAAAACACTCCTTACTCAAGCAAGCCGTCTTATCTGTCCACGTACGGCGCATTTTTATCCAAAATCAGGTCTGTGATGCATTGTGTCTCAACGCTTAGAACCGCGACTACTCTTCCATGACACTTAAAAACCGTAGCGTCAGACAGAAGTGTCGTCGCCTGTGTGGACTGTAGTCTTGGTTCGTGGATGCGCAGCTGCAGCGTCGCACCTGGTAACGTGTCGGAGACGACATTGCATGGTGCCTGTTGCACTCTGGCAGATCGGTAATCATGACAGCTAGTGCTAGTGTCATCTGGCTAGGGCAATGATTGTCGACTAGTGCTCCTGTAAAGCACCGAAGAATCCTGACCTCCCGCCCGCGGCAGCGCGTCCGCGACCGACGTCACAAGCGCTGACGTGTCTCAAGTGCTCGGCTAGCTCGAGACCAGTGGTGATTCAAGAACGGATCAATATCTCGGCGAGCCTCGTCCTCGGACAGGATGTCTCTGGTTGGCCATGGTGAGGCCGTGGAGCCCCAGCTTGGTGCCTCACGGCCGTCTTCTCCAGAAGCGCTACAAGCTGGCCACCTCGTTGCCCTTTGCGCGCGTCAATCCGCCAAGGTGGCTTCTCCGCTGCACCCTCCCTTTTTTGATCTATTTATAAGCATGTTTTTTTTTTCTACTTTTGGTCACCCGTGTTGCTCTCACAGCGTTGTTCTAATGACACTTTTTAATCCAGAAATTTCTGAATGATATTATTACGATATTATCGGTAGATACCCGAGAGACGAGCCGCCGCGAGAACGACGACGAAGTGGGTCTGTGCTCATGGCGCGAGTGAATGTCGGCCTGACGCTCTGGTTGGCCATGGTGAGGCCGTGAGTGTTTATGGCCTGTAAATAGCCTCTTTCGTCTGTGTCTTTCTACACGTAACACTCTGGTGGAGGTCAGCGATCCCCGTCCTCGCCACGGAACTCCGGAGTGGTCGGTACATCGAGCTTTTCACCATGCCTCCCGGTGACGAGCACGCCTCTGCAACGGCTTCGGCTGGTTCGACTGCCCCAATCGTCACGGTTGCCCAACATCGCGACCCTGGTGTGTTCTCTGGCCTGGAGGGACAGGACGTTGACGAATGGATCAAGCTATATGAACATGCCAGCGCTAATAACAGGTGGGACCCAACAATTATGCTCGCCAATGTCATCTTTTATCTTGACGGCACCCCACGCGTGTGGTACCAGACGCATGACGACGCGATAAGCAGTTGGGACACTTTCAAAGAAAAGCTACGGGAACTGTTCGGCGACCCCATTGGTCGCAAGGTTGCCGCGAGAAAGGCTCTTGCGTCTCGTGTTCAGACACCTACAGAGCCGTACGTTTCATACATCTTCGACGTCTTGACTCTATGTCGCAAAGCTGACGATGCTATGTCTGAATCAGATAAAGTGTCCCATGTTCTAAAAGGCATCGCCGACGACGCTTTCAATTTGCTTGTTTTCGGCAACGTCTCGACAATCGACGCCATCATTAAAGAATGCCGTCGCCTTGAACAAGCCGAGAGCCGCCGTATCACGCACCACATCACGCGGCTACCCAACATCGCTGCTACGTGGACATGTGAGGGTCGACCGCGTCAGGCCACCACCTGTGACGACATCACCCGTATTGTTCGCCGCGAGCTCGAGGCCGCGCGTTCGCCAACTTTCTCCACGACGCCTCCCGATCCGCCAGCAACCACGATTGCGATGGTTCAGGCCGTCGTCAGACAGGAATGTGAGAACATGGGTCTGAACTCCGTTTGTTCAACATCTATACCCAGTGTTCCCCAGTTCTCTACCGGCCCTCCTCGTCCCCGACAGTCCTTTTCTACCACATCTCGCCGCAACCCGTCCGAATGGCGTACCCCTGATGACAGACAAATCTGCTTCCACTGCTGTCGCATTGGCCACGTCGCTCGTCACTGCCGCAACCGATGGCCACCGCCTCCTCGGACATACGCCGCCACTTATTCCCCCACCTTTGGACCTTCCGTTCCCTATGCCACCCGCCATGAACCCACTGCCGCTGATGCCCCTGCTCCGAACCTGGGCTACAGCCGCTCGCCCTCACCTCGACGCCGTCAGTCTCGTTCGCCCCAACCACGCCGCTTCTCTTCGCCGCCTATCGCCTCCCGGGCCCAGCCGCAAAACTAGGCACCGCAGCTTCTGGAGGTGAAGCTGCGTTGTCGACACTGCCCTCAAATCCTCTGCTCACGTTAAACACGAACCAAAACCTTCTTGGCGTTGACTGATCGATACAGGGGCACATCTTTATATTATGAGTGCTGCCTTCCGACGACGACTGAACAAGCTCCTCACACCAGCGTCGGCACGCGTCGTCCTCGTTGCGGATGGCGGTACTGTGCCTATCATCGGCATGTGTACGGCACGTGTTAGCATCGCCGGCCGCCACACTCCTGTCCTCTTCACCGTGATTGCTCATTGCCCCCACGACCTCATTCCCGGCCTCGATTTTCTCTCCGCGCATTCTGCTCTTATTGACTGCTCTGCCAGTACCCTTCGCCTTGAGTTGCCGATTCTCGCAGAACCTTCTGACGCACCCCAGTGCCGCCTACGCCCCACCGGCGTTATTCGCCTGCGGCCAAAATCAATAGCCTATATTGAACTCTTGTCTTCCCCACCAATCCCTGGTGGCGAGTAACTCGTCACTCCTCTGCCCGACATTCCACTACAGTATGACGTTCCCGTGCCTCACAGTATACTTACTATTACTGCGAACCGCACTCGCATACCTATCTTTAACTTTGGATTGGCAAAGCAAATTCTACCGCAAGGTATTTGCCTTGCCAACGTTGTCTCGGAGACCATCACGTGGCAGCGTTATCAACCGATGCTTCGTGCGAGCTTAGCAGACCCATCGTGCCAGCCTCGGCCGCCGATACCAAGAAACAGAAAATGGCTGCGACGGACGTGTCTTCTGCACAGGCTGAAGACCTTTACCAAGTATTATCGTCCTACAGAGATATTTTCGACTTCGACGATCGCCCTTTAGGCCAGATGCTCGCGGTCAAGCATCGGATTCTTACTGGCGATGCTACTCCTATTCACCGACGACCGTATCGAGTTTCTGCGTCGGAACGCCGAGTAATTCAAAGCGAAGTCAACAAAATGCTAGACAAAAACAACATTGAGCCTTCTTCGAGTCCCTGGGCGTCACCTGTAGTGTTGGTTAAGAAGAAGGATCGCACGTGGCGCTTCTGTGTAGACTACCGCCATCTGAACAACATTACTAAGAAGGACGTACTACTATAGAACGCACTACTCGTTTGAGAGATCATCCTTATAAACAAAAGAACAAATAGCAAACCCAATTAATGAAGTAATAAAAAGCGCTTTGGCCTGCTACTCCAGCTCTGCTGAGAAGGCACGTTCGCTTCTCTCGACGTCACTCGAGAGAGTACCGCTTTAGTGAAGGACGCCATCCCTTGCGTAGACTCCATCCATGTCATACTTAATCAATCACAGTGCGAATGACAAATGAACGGTGCAGGGTGCCATTTCCATGCCTTTGAAAGCTTTAGGCTGCTCGTCTTCTAGAGTTTAACACATAACAAAGAAGACGTCGCGTTATTTCCGAACAACAAAATAGAGCACTCAGAGCTCATTAATGTATCCTCTGTAGATATGATGTGTAGGAGGGGAGTGTTACATGTCCTGCCTGTTTGTCGCTTCAGTCATGCTAATTTTCGTGCGGTATATTTCGAGGTGTTTTGCAACGCTGCTGGCGAACAACATAACCATTCCTTGCTCTGTTCTCGAAGGTTATATCAGGGTTCTCGACTGATTTGTGACGCTCTCTGCTGTGTGCGTTAAACTGTGTGTGGCCTCTGAGCGCAAGATGATGCTATCGAAGAGTGACATATTTATCATCTTCTCTATTGTGCAAAGTAAAAACAGAACTTTCTTTCCTGCACTAACCATCTAAAGTGAGGTTTTCGCCATGCCCATCTTCATTGCGAGAAGTCCATCTCGAGTAGACGGCAGCACCTTGTATACCCTTGCAGGGAGCAGTGGTCTTTCAAGCATTCTGCGGTTGAAACGTGTCAGACTCGAACTTTAGACCAGCGTTCTTTATTGGCCAAGCCGACTCAGGATCTCATGACATAAGAACTGCGCTCGAAGTTCAAACGTCAAGGTGTTCGAATCCTGCTCCACGATTCCCACAATCAGCAATCACGACGTGACCGATACTATCTAAACCTGTGCAATGTTGATACCTCTGTGACGATTGCATTTGGCTTACTCAAGATACGCTGAAGGTGCTTTCTCAGTTCGCTACATGGGTTTCTCTTCCTGTCAGGCACTGAATGACATTCAAAAATTTTCATACATAGTAAAGTGCCGGTTCTACCTTCAATTAAACCTTTTCTTTCAGTTTTTTTTCCTACTCCTACTCTCTCAGCTAACGTAAAGGCACCGAGCTCGCAAAAGGGTTCCTGAAAACCCCTCTCCTTATCCGGCATCGGCTCCCTAGTATGAAATGACGAGAAGCGCTGTGCCGTCGCACTCAGTGGTGTTATTCGCGTCTTACTCAATTCACAAAAGAACGAGGTAAGCCTTTATATTCAGCGTGGGAGAGGTTGAAGAAGGTTGCGGCAAAAAAGAGCGCGAGAAATGTTGTGCGGGGATCTGTTAGGAGTAAGAAATGTCTGCGCTACCTGTGACTCTAGCAGACGGTGGTGTTACTCCCGTGTGTGGTTTCAGGGGATTGAGAATGGAATGAGCCCAAGTAATTCTTATAACAGTTTTAACCATATAATAATAATTTTTACGTTATGTCATAACTAATAAACTCAAGCACGTAAGAACCATTTATTATTATTTTGCAGCCGCGCACCTATCAAGGTTGCATACAACCTAATGGGACGCCGTTTGCAGACGGAAAAGGCTGCACGGTAAGCATTGCTGTGCATTATGATATTGGGAAAGGTGTATGCGCAGTTCATCACTGTTATGCGCACTCATCATTGTCCCTTCTCGCATTCTTCTCCCCTATCTCGTCTCATTGCTCGGAATACTGCATGCAGCCGGACAATGCCTCGAACTATTCTTGAAATTCGCATTGCTTTCTAGAGGTGTAGAGCGAGGAGGGTCAATCATAAATTCAATAATAACCAATAATAAACATCTCAAATATATCACCCATCGTCGCTTGTGCACTTCTTTTTTTCATTGCCATATACGCAGCGAAACTTAATGTTTATCAAAAAAGAAATACTTTTTTTCCACATTACGTACTTCGTAAGGATTTGTGTTCATTATGAAATGAAAAATTCGCAATGCAATAAAATATGTTATTACGGTTAGCTCATTGAATATCCCTACTTGATTATTCTACTTATGCAAGAAAAACAAGCAAGTTTAAAGTGAGTCTAGCGCAGACTGAATCTGACATTACCTATTTATCACCGCTAGACAAAAGCTTTCGTGCTTGAGTAACCATGTTTTTACCGAATGCAAGAGGCTCTGTCCCTCTTACACTCTTAATCTGGATCCACATAAGATCCACTTAGTACCTGGAACTCTTTTGCAAAAAAGTTTCAGTTATATATTTGGAACCGCATTCCACTTACATTGTGGATACATACATGCATGGAACAGAGCACCACTTATTTTAGCTTAATAATTATGCGGATCGCCGTTCCACATAAGAGTATATGGAAACCTGTTGCAAATAAATGGTTTCAGTCGCTGGAACGTTGATTCACATAGAATAGTCGTGGCTATATCGGGTGTGCCATTCCAGGTACTTTCAGACCTGTTTTTTATATAAAACTACGTTCTAGTAGACAGTTAGGAAGCTTTCTATGAGTTCCCACTTCTGCAATATTTTTCTTTCACCTGTGAGTGCAAACTGATGTCATATGCCAAGCTGTCTCATGCATTGGTGTTAAGAGGAAGCCACAGGTGTTATTTTGACAACACAGCCTTGCCATGTGGCCTGCGGTGATACCAACAATTGGGAAGTAGAAATTTTAGCAGAAGTGTGGACCCTGACAGTTTCCAACAGTTGCCTATTAGAGCACAGTTCTATATAAAAGTAGAGTTGAGGTACCTGGAATGGCACAGTGGAAATATTGGCTTCACCTCCCGGACCCTGTTCTGGCCTTTAGCTGCATGCAAAAAAAAAAAAAAACAAGGTACTTAAATAAAAACACCTATGAAACAAATCATTACACTGCTTGTTAGAAAGAGTAAATTTTATTGAGTGGCAATAGTGCACACACTTAACACATGTCTGTTTCAAATTTCACAGACAATGACTAGTCAACGAGGAACAAATACCAAAAATAAAGGAGAATAGGCTCTAAGTGGCACTCACGCGTATGCCTCTATATTAAAAAAGTGGGTAATAAAAATGGCCCGAGACATTAGTGCACCACATGCAAATAAATTTGCACGTCAGCTGTGGAAAAAAGAAACACTAAACAGCGGCGATAGAATATGGTGGCTTATGACAGGAAATAAGGTAGCTCAAATGCGCAAGTACCTATCTGCCATTTACCGAGTTTACGCATAGCCGTTCGAAAATAATTCAGTACTATAAAAATTACACGAAAAAGGCATAAAACGATGGGCTTACACAGTTGAATTATCACAATATCGATGAAGAATGGGGTGGATGAGTTATTAAAGGGAAAATATACTACAAACCATAATAAACAATGAAACATTTGCACACGAGAACTTGCCAGAAGCATGTGGTACGGATCCCAACATAAACATGAACACTAGAAACAATACAGTCGGCAGATCACAGATGTACGTATAATAAAAAGCTAGTTGTGATCAAAACACATTATAACCCTGGAAAAGCCTCCCACTTATTGCAGGTTATCTGCCCCAGCATTGCGTAACTTGGGATAATTTATCGCAAACATTATAATGAAAGTAATTAATAAAGGGTAAATCAGACATCCAGCCGTTCGTAGCAATTGCTACAAAGGAAACCCATACGGGTTCCTTGAAAGAAAAGCCTCGCGGTTGAAGAAAGATTCGTCCTTCTCCGGGACCCGAACCTGGGACCACTGCCTTTCCGGGGCAGCCGCTCTATCATCTGAGCTAACTGCGAGGCTTTTCTTTCGAGGAACCCTATGGGTTTCCGTTGTAGCAATTGCTACGAAAGGGTGGATGTCTGATTTTCTCTTTATTAATTACTTCTCTCCACCTTGCGGATTTCCGCAGAACTATTGCGTCAAACCCTTGCCTTTGCTTGGAGTTGTTGACAAATTCGACTTCGCCCTGCCTTCTGCTAGCCGCCTGGTTAGCTCATGTGGTAGAGCGGCTGCCCCGGAAAGGCGGTGGTCCCGGGATCGAGTCCCGGACCAGGACGAATTTTTCTTCAACTGCGAGGCTTTTCTTTCGAGGAACCCGTATGGGTTTCCTTTCTAGCAATTGCTACGAACGGATGGATGTCTGATTTTCCCTTTATTGATTACTTCTCTCCACCTTTCTGGTTTCCGCAGACCTATTGCGTCATTACCATGAAAGCTAGTGTAAATGTTTATAAAATTTTAAGCACCAGACAGCTGGAAGCATGTTACACGTTTTAAACATTTAACAAGACAAGATCGAAATATAACGGTATGGCATTATGGAAAACAAGTTCAAAATTTTTAAATTCGCGTTACCATCAATGATGAGTTCTGCTGTAAATTTGTAGCCTAAGTTGGGCAAACAGCCTGGGACGCCACACCGATTGACGGAGGCAGACAAAGCGAAGTCTCGTCGACTAGCTGTGTTGAACCATGTTCTTGCCTATTAGTGGTACTCAGAACGAAGGAAATCGAGCAGCCACGAGTCTTGAAAACGTGTGCAACGCCATCGCTAACGTGTTTGACTGGTTTAGCAAATACGACGTCCACATACCTTCCTCTTCTATGAAAGACCTCAACGAATAAGGTCTATGCGTGAATAGGCTCCGGCCGTGAGAGTTTTTATTTTATTTGATTCGATTGCTGCCTTTGGAGCAGCTTAGGGTGATCATTAAATCGGGCTGTGGAGTCTGCGCATATTTATTAGGAAATGAAGCCAAGATCAGATGTCCTATGTGAGAACATTAGTTTCAGCAGAAATCTGCTTACATGTACCGCTTTAGACAAAAATGTAGGCTCATTCATTTGAGAGATGTAGACGCCAGAACATTTTATTATCGTTTAAGGAAAAATTACTCTTCTTTTGTGAAACAATGAATGTGCGCTTCGAAAAATTATTGACCGTTAGCGACCTGCCATAAATTCATATTGTGATTTTGCTTCTGTGATATAATATTTTAGGACATTAGAATTGATAGACGTATCATAGCATTCTTGTGCTTAATACAAAGTGGTGTATACACCTCATCAGTGCACTGTAAAAGTAGGAACAGTGACACGTAGATATTCGCATGCCATGTCACTTTGTTTCGTGCGTGCTTATTTGCCACCTCACGAAAGTGTAAGAGCTGGACACGATGTGTATACAGTACATTAGAAGGTCCAATTACACTCGCTGTAGCTTCGCGTCGTCACCCCAATTTCGTCTTTTTCTTGACTCCTTTACCGCAGTGGCTGAGTAGAATGCCACACACATGCTCCTGGAGCCAAATTTTACGCATAAACATTTCTCACTAGTAAAATACGACTTTACAAGCTCCAATGTTATCTCTTTCTTCAGGTAAATTACACAGCGAATGCGACGGAGATTATATTGTTAGCAAAGGCAATAGCAAGGTCGATGACGGTACTTCACAAACGATGTCCTATCACAAGCAAGCTCTGCCAGCTGTGTTAGGACGCCGGTTTGCTTTTTATGCACGCTAGCTTTCATAGCATAAATATTATTGCTTTCATGGTACATTCGTGATAGGAGATTCGGGATGAGCTAGCGCTTGCGGCATATTACTTCTCTGTAACACTTTTTTTTTTAATGCGAGGATAAATGCCTCAGGGCATACAAGGGTATGTGATGGGGGTGAATAAGGATGATTAAATGAATGAAAAAAGATTTGCTGACTTAATGAAGTCCAAGAGGGATCGATAATGCGGTCCCTGCGTCCAAGCAGTGTAATGGCTCAGATTATGCGGCGAGAGTCCCGCTGCTGCGAGGTGCCGGAGCCTCGTCGGTTTCAGTGCAGGGCAAACCCACAGCAGCTGGTGGATGTCGGCTCTCTGTAACACTTCGCTTTAAGGGTGTGCTAAAATTAGGATATGGACATATATATTTACTGAATTTTGGTTTATTCTGTGACTGACTCCTTGATCAGCCAACATATGTTTCTTGTAATGTTGCTCAATTTCACGGGATAATACTTGTTATTTTTATTTACATTTTTTCCGGGTACGTAGGATTATTTGTGGGCCATATCAGTGCGCTTTAAATTTATTCCAAAATTTTCACTTCAAGAGAAAAACAACTGCATGTTAGTCTTTCATTGACGTATGCGCCTAGGACGGCTTGTACCGAAACGATGACAAAACCATGCTTTGAAAATTTTGCTCTCCACATAAATAATGTAACCGTGCTATGGCTTCATGAGCCCTACGGCAACCTATGGCAACCCCCATGTAAACTTTTGTGTGGGCCTATGACTATGCAATACAGTAAGCACGCAAATTCTTCTCTTGCAGGACAGATTTCTGTCAAGTAAAAGCGGGAATAATTGTATGGTTGGTGTATGTTATCACGGACACTGTACCAATACACGCTTAGCGGACTGCGAAATCAGTTGACATGGACCTTGCCAATTTTGCAGAAGAATGAAACAAATAAAGCAAAAATAACTGCACGATGCCATGTGAAGTCTGTCAGTCGCCTATTTAATAAAATGTAACTTCACTATGTACGTCTAAGGTTCTATTTAAACCTAGTGAAGGCCGAGACAAGAGTAAGAACTGAAAAAATGTTTGTAATTCTTAACGGGACCCTTGCACACGCTTTGAACATTGTTATTAAATTATACTAGGCGCCAAGGAATGATTTTGTGAACACCTGAACGATATATACCTCCCATGCAGTTAGCAACGCACCTTGTCCCTGTAAAGATCGGTGAAGTTTTGCTACAGCACTTCACTTGTTCGCCATCTAAAAGCACATCATGACGCCATGGCGCCTTCATACTGCTATTGTATAGAGTTGTGAAAACGTCACAATCAAGTTAAACTTCACCAAGGGTCACAAATCATGTCTGCTGCCATAACAAAGATCATTATACTGTGCGGAATAAAAATGCATGAGCCATTCCACTCTGTGAAGGTGCATGAACAGCGAAACTGTTTAGAGAGTGACACAGACGTGGCACAGAATTTTGAGCAAAGGTACGAACGTATTTGTGGTCCTGATCTGTGGTCACCGTGACGATATAGGTACCTACACACATTCCCGTACCACCTATGTTCTTAAATGTGTCCGTCACGAAGGACAATGAATAGCTCATACGCACTTAAGCAATTATTCATACCCCTGTGAACGCCGCATTCCCATTATGAAAGAAGTAAAATTCCACGCTGGAATGAAGAGCACGGCGCAGCCAGCTGGGGAAAAAAAAGACGACGACGACGACGAACGCGTGAGCTTGTTCGAGCGTTTGCGCCGAGGAGCGCCAGCGAGGCAGCTGTGGAAAAAGACGACGACGACCACGAACGCGCTAGCAATGGCAGGAGCGCATTCGCGCGATTGGCGGTGCTTTACAGGTCGCCAAGCCCAGAGAGCTACGGGAGATTGAGCTTTGACCATTAATGCACTATCACCTGCATCGGCCCACACGATAACAGTTTCTGCACACAGACGCCACGAAACCGCGGATCTTAGCCACATACAGTTTTGCTGTAAAATTACGAAATGCCACTGCGTACAAAGCGTCGACATAAAAATTCAGCTTTGTACTTCTGGTATTCGGCGGCTTTTGTATAATCGACATTCTGCTGCGCCTCTCCACCACATTGCAAGATCGTGGAGTGAAAGCGTCGTTGCAGCGTAAATATGAGACAGTTACCAGGCAGGACAGCGTTGCAGCATATTATTACTTAAAAAGTATTTCGACTTACCAGTACTGCTGCTTGTAGTGCACTGAGATCTTGTATCGGGAAGAGCTAACAGAAACTGCAATCCAGCTCCTCGCGTAGCCCTCCGCTTTCTTCATTACGGTGGGACACAATACGTCGGATACAGCAACGTGAAGACGCACGATAATGCAGTCTGCAGTGGCATCGTCCTATGCCAGTAAATTCCGTGTGCTTGTTCCGGCAAATGTGAAGTAAAGAGTGCGGCATGACATGCACAAACGCGTAAAGAAATAAAAAAAAGGAAGTTTCGACCAAGCAGCCGCCTCTCATTTGAGCCGCGCCATTCCGTACGACATGAAAGTTATGCAGAGGCTTGCAGAAACAGAATAAATTTTGTGCCAGAAGCACCATTCTTTAGGTGTAGCTGAGAACTATCTTTTATATTCTAAAATGAAAAAAAAGATACGCTTCCTCTTTTTATGAAACCCAGATTACTCCAAAGCGAACAGTTATTATACTTGGCAGTTCTTTCCTCAAACATGATCACATTTTTTTTTTCTGCTGAGGTGTATTTTATTTCAGTGTTTGTCCTAACCACTAGCGAGTCGCGCTACAATCGCGCTGCACCACATGATGTCTCTGGCAAGAAATGTTCGGCATGCTTTGCGTTCTATGTTTGCTGTCGTCTCTAAGTTTTCTCCGAGTTTGATCTCCAAGTTACAAAGCATACTGGAATTGCAGTAGGCTTTGATGCGTTGCAGTGCGCTCTTCGCTCTTTGCATAGAAGTTGCCTACACATAGCCTAACTTAACAGGAAGTAGACATGTAGCGAGAAAGTGACGTCAGTCTTCATCGTAATTCTGTAATTTGTGTGAGACACGCTTCACTAGCCGTTTGCTCTATATGAGCATGAAACTGTGACGTCGGTGTAAAGTTGGTGGCTGTAAAGGTGCCGAGAGTGGTAAAATTGCACTGCTCTAGTTACGACAAAACGAGCAACTTTGGCAATCCTGGTTAGGACGAAGCAGACGAAGGGCGAAGGACGAAGCATGTTGTAGGTACAAAACTCACAAGTAGTGGCATGTATATGAACTCCTAAAACCTAGTTTAAACTGTGCACCGTGTCACCGTTCAATGGTAGAACTGTTGCAGGCGCCGCCCAGACATGCGTAAGCTGTGCATTGCAAATCGCCGAACAAAGAGCGAGTGCACAAGCGTGAAACACAAGCTTGAAAATACTTCTTTTTCGTTCAATTACCACCTTTGAGAACTTCAGGAACTTTAAGGGGAGTATTTGCCTACCTAATCTCCTTCCCATGGACTTGGATTGATAGGTAGGCCGTGGTCTAATGGGCACAGCATCGGGCTGCTGTGCTGAAGGGACAGGATTGCAAACGAACCACTAGACTAACTTGTTAGAACCTCAAGCAACAATTCTTTGTGCGAGAGAGTCGTTCCATATGCAAGCCACGTACTTACACCTGCCAAGAGGAACTATACCATCACTGAACAGGAATGCCTAGCTGTCGTTTGGTCCGTCCGTCCGTCTGGCCCCTATCTGCACGGCCGCCAGTTTACCATCGTTACGGACCCTCACAGCTTATGTTGGCTCTCTACACTCAACAACTTGACAAGACGTCTTATGTGATGGATTCGTCGTCTCCAAGAATATGACTTTGGGATCATGTAGAAGTCTGGCAAAAGCACCAAGGCGCAGACGCTCATCCTCGCTGCCCGTTTCCTACAGCCGCACTCAATAATGACTCCGCAACCACCTCCAGGGGCGCAGTCACTGACGTCTCTTCAACGGCAATTTTGTCCTTCGCCGCTCTTGACCTTCTCACATCGGATGACCATAAATATTTTCGTCTGAACAAGTCGCCGATTGGTAGTCAACTATTATAGACTGCCTTCGTAGAGCTTCGCGCCCGCCACCCGCCAGGCTCCGTCGACAGCTCACAAAATTCAAGCTACAAAACTCTGTACTGTACCGGCATATCCATCATCCTGACTGACAATGCTGGGTGTCCGTACTGCCTCGCTGCCTTCGTGCTCGTGTCCTCATTTCTTTCATGGCAGTTTGACTACTGGCCGCCTTGGCATCCAGAAAATTTAAGACCGCATAAGAAATAGCTTCTACTGGCCTGGCCTGTCAACCAGTGTGGCGAGATACGTCTCGTCCTGCGACATTTGTCAGTGTCGAAAGCTGCCAACATCAGCTCCTGCTGGGCAGCTACTAGCCGTATCGCGTCCTGTGGAACCGTGCGAGGTTGTTGGCATTGATCTCTATGAGCCACTTCCAATGACTCTCGCCGGTAGTCGATGGATAGTTACAGCAGTCGACCACCTCACGCGTTATGGCCAAACAATTTGTGTCCGTTCTGCATCTGCTTCCGAAGTTGCTACCTTCATTCTTCAAGCCATAGTCTTGCGTAACGACGCCCCTAGTGTCCTTCTGAGTGACCGAGGAAAGACATTTCTTTCAGGCCTGGTAGGCGAAGTGCTCAGAGCTTGTAGCTTAACTCACAAGACTACTTCAGGTTACCATCCTCTGACCAACGGCCTGACTGAGCGGTTTCAACGTACGCTCTCTGACATGATAGCTGCCTATATTCAACCAGACCGCCGAAATTGGGACACAATTTTGTCATGCCTCAGCTTTGCATATAACACCGCCTTTGAGCACACAACCGGTAACTCACCATGCTACCTCGTTTATGGCCGCTCGGCCAGTTCCTTTCTTGACGTTTCTTACTTCTCTGCTCCTGTCAGTCTATCTCCATCATCCTGCGAATATGTTTCCCGCCTTGACCATTGTCGCCAGCGTGCCCGCTTAAACACCGAAGCGAGGCAACAGGATCGCAAGGATCATTATGACGCATTTCATCGAGTAGCTTTCTGCCAGCCTAGCGATTAAGTGCTGCTATGGACACCAGTTCACACTCCTGGTTTGTGTGAGAAGTTTCAGTCCCTCCCTATTGGCCCATACACGGTCCTGGAAATGACTTCTCCCGTCAAATATCGTATGACCCCTGTTCAATGAACTCACCGCCGTTGCTGCTCTACTGAAGTTGTCCACGTTTCTCATTGAAGCCCTTCACGCAGTATTCCCTGTACCTTTAGGCTACGGCCGGATGGCCGCTCTCGCGCGGGGGAAATTAGTGTGGGCATTTATTGTGCACTTCTTCATCATCTGTTTATTATCATCATTATGTGTCTGCCCTTCCTCTTCACTCGTACCAAGTGCGAGCCCCGCCCTCCAAGCTGAAGCAGACGTTTCTCACCATTGCCGCGCTGCTAGTTTCGTTTATCTCGGCAACGCGCTCAAACTGAGCTAACGAGTCTTCTACATCCTCGAAGATATCCTCGTGGAACACTTTTGGTACTCGGAGATTCTGCAGCAGGTACTGAGTTGCCGTTGTGGCCGTACCTTGCACAATTGTTTGTAGAGACGTCGACGTTCCTCCCATACCGGTCCGTGGGGGCGTCGATGTTGTTGCGGAGAGATGATCAAGCTCCAGAGGCAATCCTCGGAGTCTCTTGCTGGCCCTGTGAACAGGTGCGCTCGCTAGTATAAGACTGGTACTTCTGTTACCAGGATGGATTGCGACATCGGATGAACCGTACCCCGCTCCTCCAACAGTTTTGTCACAAAAAGACAATCGAAGATGTACCTGCCGTTGGCGAGACAGACAGTTGTACAAGATGGCGTGCCAAAAACTCAAGCCGGCGTCCTCAGCCTCTATTTCTTTTTCTTCACTCCCCCCCCCGTCTCTTGCCGAGAGTACGTTCCAGTCACAAGTTCTTTCTCAGCCCTGGCTTGTGACACCTAGCGGCAAAACTGACGCATGTTCTGTAGGTGTTGTTTTAGCACAGCGTCATTCTGGTCAGGCAGAATACCTCGTGGCTTATGCGAGCCGCACGTTGACCTAGGCGGAACGCAATTACAGCGTCACGGAAAAGGAGGGCTTGCCCATCGTCTTGGGGCTCGGCAAGTTTCGCCCTTATTTATATGGTCGCTTTTTTGACGTAGTGAGAGACCATCATGCGCTCTGTTGGCTTTCGAATTTAAGAGACCTTGGCCGCCTCGCTTGCAGGGCCCTGCGAATCCAGGAGTACGATATACGCATGGTGAATCATTCCAGGTGGAAGCATTCCGACGCTGACGCTCTTTCCCGCTCACCACTCACGCTAGAGGTCACTCGGAGTCCCCCTGCGAGCGCACATTGTTGTCTCTTTATTTTGACACTATAGCGGCCGAACAATACAATGACCCCTAAGTTGCATCCCTTGTGGACTTTATCTAGGATACCTCAACAGTTCCGGCTTCTCAAACATTTCGGCGCCAAGTTCCTCATTTTGCGATCAGTGATCAGCTCCTGTACAGACGCAGCTACGCAAGAGAGGGACGTACGCGGTTGCTCGTCATCCCGAAAGCCTTGAGATCAGAGATATGTTCCTCTTTCCACTCGGACCCCAATGTGGCCACGCCGGTGTTTTGAAGACGTATGAGAGACTTCGGCATAGATGCTACAGGCGGGGGATGTACACCTTCGTTCGAAACTTTGTCCGTTCTTGCCATGAATGTCAGCAAAGCAAACTCCGCGGCACGTCCCAGCCTGTGAACTGCAACATACCTACCCTATCATGCCCATCTCAACCTTTTGATCGTGTCGGTGTTGATCTGTATGGTCCACTTCCTTTGTCTACGTCCGCAAACCGTTGGATTATTGCAGACCGTTTACATTTTTGCCTAGTGGTCTGGTGCCATCAGGTGTTAACTGTGGCCAAGGAATTCAATGTCATCTACGCGGAAAACGCATTTCCCTGGGTTAACGAGAATACCGTGTTCCTGAAGCCGAGCAAATATCGTGCGCAGATAAGAAGCATGTTGTTCAGGCGATGGCATACACGAATTCAAGTCCGCCAGTAACCTCGTTGATAAATCGCTGAAACGTTTGTGCGATATTTCTGAGCCTAAACCGCATACGTACATACTGAAAGAGGCAAAACGGCATGGCAGTGGCGGTCTTCTGAAAATGAGCAGGCTCTTCGGGGATCTCCATGTAGGATTTATTCGAATATATTTTGCTGTAGATGATCGTGCCAGCAAAAGAGGCCGCGAAGTCATGCGTGGGGGGTAGCAAATAGTTGTTAGAGACGATGCGGGTATTCAGAGGGCGGTAGTGGCCGCACGGACGCCAGTCGGTGCGGTCTTGCTTTGGGACCATATATAGAGCAGATGACTAGGTGCTAGACGATGACTGAAGGATTTCTAACTGAATCATTTGGTCAAACTCTCTACGTGCGATGGTAAGTTTGTCAGCAGCAGATCGCCGTGGCCAGCAAAAAACTGGAACTCCCATGGCAGTGACAATGTGATGCATCATAGCGTGGTGAACTGGGGGCTCCAGGTTATTTTGCCAGGTGATGGGCAGAAATCGGTGAGCATCGAGGAGAAATTCATAAAAGGCATGACTGGGGCTGTCCGCGTGGTGAAATTGACTGGCGCAACAAGTGCTTGTGCCGACACGCCTGTCGTAGTGTCACGCTGAGGCCTAAAGCGATGAGGATGTCTTCTGCCAAAATGACCAAATACACGTAGGCGACGAGCAGCACCCACCAAAAAGTGCGCTTTAGGCTGAAGTCAAGTCTTAGGGAACGTTGACTGTAAGTCAAGAATTTAGAGTGTGTGGACCCCTTGAAGCGGTGGGTATATCGCAGAACGTTCACGGTCCGTGCGTTTAGCGCGAATGACACTTACCTCAGCGCCCGTATCGACCAAGCAACGGTGATCGAGGAGCCAGTCGGAAACGGAAAAGAGGCTGCTCAATTAGGTGCGGGAGTCACGGGTCACCATCAGTGGCTCGCTCTTGAGTTTCCGTGTCAGTGGCAATGACTACGGCACCGGCATGCGGTGGCACTGAAGTTCTGATGGTATGGGGCCCCCAGCAACCGTCTCCATAGAATCCTGACCATCAAGCTCTTAAGGGGAGATGCTAGGCGGAAGGGTCAACTTTTGAAGCGCTCAACCAAATTTTATGAAATTTTCAGGGGTAGTTGATCTTGTTGTCATTAGAATATAATCCAAATATCAGCACCCTAGCGCAATGAGAAAGAAAGTTAGAATTGCGAAATTGAGCAATCTCGTGTGTCAACTTAGGAAAACTATCGCTTTCAACATAATGAAAATATACAAATTATTTGGGATTAGATCCGTTCTAGATGGTTTATAGTCCAGGACAAGGTCAGTTGCACATTCTTTATGTCATTTCTTTAAAAATGCGATCACTCTGAAAATGAACTTTTTTTGTCGCTGCCTTAACATGTCAAAGATCTGCTAAATGTTATATGTTGGAAAAACCTTAGGCATCTGAAAAGTACTTTATCTTGTTCCTCACAAAATTTAGGTCTAGAAAGAACCTTGGAAGCAGCATTTGGTGAAGCAGTTTGGAAATGATACTTTTCCTGAAGCTTTCTTTTGCAAAAAGTGCAAACTGAGAAAAATTAGTTCAAAGATTTCAGAGCATGGCATTTATTCTAATAATCATAAAAAATGAATCAAAGTGCCCTGCTGCATATGTCGGGCCCTCCTCTTCAACACGACGCTGCTCTGCGGCGATCGCTTCAAGGCATCGGCTCTTTTTTTCAACTTTAGAGCTATCCATCGCTCTTGCCTGCGCTCGTCAAATGGCTTGCTTCGTTGCTTCCTGAACGTGCTTATTCGTCTGAACTCCATGTTCAAGTTCCAGCTTGTCGAGAACTCTCTTGAGGCCACGTGCTCCTTCATTGAATTCTAGCAAAGCCAGGGCTGCTGCAGTCTCCACTGTTCTCGGTGATGCAAATTCTGTCTTTGGGCACCTTTTTCATAGAAGAGCATTGAAGGAGTCGTTTGCATTCTGTGTCTGCACCCTTGAACATCGCGCAAGAAGCTCTGACTTACTAAGCCTGTTGTAGAGAGGCACCAGCTCTTTGGCAACGTCTGTGCTGAAAGTTGGACGATTGGATCTTGCACTGATGGCTTGTCCGCTGCAACTAGGGCTCTGTGCCGATTGCAGTGACACCAAGAGTCCTCACCAACTGGGCAAGCGTCATGTCGTGGGACGTCATCTGTTAAGTTGGAGTGAAAAAGCGTTGCAAATACTCCTCGTTGCATTTTTTTTACATTTGAAGCATTGTCTTTCAGGGCAGATGCATAATCAGCAGTGAGTTGTTTTACAACACCTTGTGTCAGCTTCCCCTTGCCTCCGAGACCTTTTGTAGTTTTCTTTAGTTTCTCAATTTCTCTAAAAAGCACGAAAAACAAACTTCCTAACGTGGGCATTCACTTTCCGTTTCGTTTCTTGCCCACTGTTCGGCCGCGTCTGGAAAAATAGCATTTAGAGTCGCGTTCGACGGAAAATGCGCGCTACCAACTTGTGAAAAAAATTCGTTTTCTTCCTTTCTACTGCTCAGATAACTGCGAAACTTGGTGAGAAGATTCTTTATTAAACAAGCAATTCAGAACAACTCAGAATAGAAAACACATTTTTTTCACCGAAATTGGTATTTTAGCCCCGCATCCCCCCTCAACAATCGTTGTCGTCGAGCTGAAGAGCGTTGTCATTGACGAGGCGAAGATCGCACTATAGACATCTGCTGAGCGAGCTTATCAATCATCGCCTCCAACCACTTCTGACGGCCCTGAAGCTTTAAAGGTGCAATTGCAGTTGTTGCCATCCCGGTGCTCTTGATGGCGTAATCTACAGTGCGGTCAGCATGCTCCGCAACCTTTTCCAGTGGCAAACGAGGAACTGTGGCTTATGTAACCACGACACTTTGTACCAAGCGTTGCAGAAACAGCTCGAGAAGAATTGGGATGTCCCTGTCGAGCCTACAGCCACTCATGAGTTGTCGCATGGGACGAATCAGCTGTGACGCGCGCCTGTCACCGAGCTCTTTCATAGTGAGCAGCAGTGGAAAGCACCTGTGCTCCGAAGAAATCTTACATGCGAGCACAATCACCTTTAAATAGTCGTACCGTGCGTTTGTATGGACAGCGGCGATAACGTAGCAGGCTCTTAGAACCGACTTGCGCGTACCCAACTTTATTTTCCTTATTTAATATTGTGAGAGTGACAAATAATATATACCTAAAGCAAATCACAAGACGGTGAACGTAATAATACATAAAAAACAGTGAAGAGTATATTGGTAACGGATATCTACCGGATATTAGCTAATGCTTCGCAAAAGGCATTGCTTTTGTTTATTTAAACAATGTCACGCGGAAAAGCGTTCCATCTGGTGATGCGCTGGGAAGAGAAATACTATAAATGAGTTATGATTGCAAAATATAGACCCTACCTTGTGACAGCTTTCAATACGGTCAGAAAAGTAGTGCCAATAAATGAGGTCGTTTCGCTGTAGAGGGGGTTAGTATACCCTATGAAAATGTAATAACCTGAATCCCTTGCGGCGGCAACATAATAATGGCGATTTCGAGCACAGCTATGCTATAACTTATTCTCGCAGTTGGATTGTGGTTAGATCAGGTGAAACATGTAGATTTGTTCTGAACTAGTTTGATAGTTGTTATGGGATTGTGATAGCATGCATCCCAAACTGGCGATCTGTAATGTAATATGTAACGTAACGTAACCGGCGGCAACTTTTTGTGGCAGCACAGCCAAAGCTACGGAGCTGTAGCGCACTTTTTTTACTAACCGCGTACACGTAGCCCTCCAATGTGAACATCAGATGACTACGTAAGGTATACAAAACGTCTCACTTAATAATGCAAAAGCAATGTGTGCCCCGTTACGCGAAAATTCCTCGGCGTTCTCGGCGTGAGGGAAAGATGGTAACAAAAAGAGGCCAATGGCACCAAGAGTAAAAACTTGTCAAATAACGCTCGGATTGATGTGAAATTCCTCGGGAATGTTGCTGTAACAAATATAAATTGCTCCCTCGGAAAACAAAACTTGCCAAATTTCGCTCTGAGTGGAGGGGGGGGGGGGGGGGGGATCGTAAGCGGGCCTCTGGCGTGAGAGCCAAACACGCTTCCACGCCGCGACGGCGGGTTTTTTCTTGTTTTATTAGCAGTTACAAGAAGCACAGAATAAAAATAAATAAAATTTGTCATATTATAAAAACGTTCTTCTGCTTTGGGGAACACAATTCTAAATAAATTTCATATTCAAAAGCAATTTTACTTGAGGTCACCAGTCTGGCGTAGGTATTTGTGACTTTTGTTCTTCAACATATCAGTGAATGCTTTCTTTGAAATATTGGCGTGCTGGTCTGGCACTAACGTCTGCATTTCGAACACTCATACGACATCTACATACACTGTGAAGTACAAGGTGCATGATTACATAACGTGTTCCATCTTCCTTTTCAATAGCCAAAAGCCGGATTCCTTGAGAGTGCAGCGTGAAGTATGTGTTAAGGGTGCTCTGTTAATTATGCCAAAAGAATGCATCATCCCGACATTGCAAAAACACACGGTTAATTCTTTCGTACCACTTACATATTTGGCACTGTACTCCCCAAGGCAAAATGTCCCTTTTCCGCTATCTATGTATTGACTGTCAGTGTCTATGTTCCGGTGTTTAAGCTAACGAAAGAGTGTTTTACCACCTGGTGGTAGCATCATCTCTTTCACACGCTTAATCACATTCTTTTCTCTTGTGGCACCGTACAAATATCTGTATACTGGCATAGGTAACACCACATCACACGGATCTCTATATAACTCTTTTCAACTCAGATCACTTAAGTGGTATAGAGATAAACACACACACACACGAAAAGACTGGTGGACATGACAACCACGTTTAAATAACCCGTAATGCAACCGTGCACATGATAGGTTGAGACCACAAGATTTCGTAGGGCACAACCCAAGCGCTCCATTACTTCACGGTTCTGGTTGACTAAAGGTGGGCCTTGTACGCACGTCATTGCACACGTGATGTCGCAGCCATCTGGTCGACTAAAGGTGTGGCCTAGTGCGTGCGACATTTGGCACGTGATGGCGCAGCCAATGGAGGGTAGGCGGCACTACGTCATTTGTGTATATTAAATGTGCTTTCATGGCGTTCCAAGGTCTCTAATGCTTTCGCATTCCCACACATAAGCAGTATTAGATGTGTGCACCAAATTTTCTCTTTTGTTTTGTTATTAATGTTCTTTTAAAAATCAAGTACGAAACTTGCAGCCTAAAAATTTACCTTTTTTCTGTTTTTGGTTTCCTGGGATTCTTCTGTCCATGTCTGGTTTTCTTGCACCTGTTAAGGAAGATGGAGTCCCAGTGTTGGAGAAAGCATAAGTGACTGCTCGTAAGCCCTTCTCAATTCGTCTATCAGGAGCGATGTGTAGCGGAATGTTTCCCTGGCTGCATAATATTAGAAGGAAAGGTGCTGTGTATCGTTCAACTGCGTCTCTGGTCAATTGCTCAACTGAATTACTGGCGCGGACACTCAGCCACCTTGACACCAGCAAACTCGCCGTCTTCAGCTAGTGCACCAGTTGTGCAAGCCCAACAGGAAAACCAAATGATAATGAAAAGAAACCACCCATTTCACAAATTCCACGGAAATATAGCGTTGGCATATTATCGGTTTTTCATTGTAGAAGATGTAATTTTGGTAAGAATAGTCGTGTGGCAACAAGCACCTCAGCATGTACAGGTGAGCGTGTTCATGGCGCTTTGTGATGACAGCGAAGCACCTTGGACAGTTTTGCGTCCCCCCCCCCCCAGCACCAGACGCATCCACTGTAACTCTAGAACGCTACCAATGAAGCGGTCGCGTTCCAGCGCAGCCGTGGTCTACTACACGATCCACAGCGCATTCGTTCCAGCGGGCAAAAACAGGACGTCAGAAACGCTGCAGATGTTAGACGCCGATGGTATCTCACGCCCATCGCTCAAAATCTCGCCGTAAATATTATTGTATGCCCGAAAATGGACAACCGAGAAGACCAACAATGTATGCCACGAAATTTATAAAATGGGATGTTACCTTTGCGTAAGGTTTCTGATTACCTACTTCTTTGATGGTCCATGGTTCTTCACAATAGGAGTACATGTTTCAATAAAAGTGCTGGCTACACTCCTTCGGAATACCGAATATTGCATCGCTTTCTGTATAAAATTATTTATGCCGCTTAGAGTAAAATAGCAAGTTACCTCAAAGGTAATATGTATTGGAAAATGGCTTGGCTATTCGTTCCTTCAAAGCAGCAATTATAAATTATATTACTATGTACGCACTTGAAAAATGATATTGTCATGCACAAAGGCAAGAGCAAGCAACCGAACAGCAGCCCGACACGAAATGCTAGACACGAAGGAACGGTTCTTTAGCTGGCCCGGGATCTTTGCATTCGTCGACATCATCGTATTTTTCGCCATTTTTGTTGTGCGGGCTATGCTGACCGTGTGCTGGCTTTAAACACCAGATTGCAATATACATACCCGAGTTGCCCTTTCAGCAGCAGAACTGATAGTTGGGCGAGTTGGTACGAATCCATAGTAAAATATTCAGCGCGTACAATTTACAAGGACACAGTGAAAGTGCTCGTGTGTCCCCCTTCACTGTGTCCATGTCAGTTGCGCGCGGTAAATATTTTACTATGAATGCCCTTTCAGTATTTTTCTGATAGTCGGGAGACACCGAGCGAGCTCACAATAAATCACATGTACACATTTCAAAAAAAAAAAAACACTGCTTTGCTGAAGGAGCTCGTAAAATGTCAAACAAATACCGCGAGAAAAAATTGGAGAACGCTTTAGCTTTGCCTTTAAGAGGAAGCTTTAGCTCGGGTGCTCCTATCTAAATACATGTAAAAGGAGAATTCGTTTTTCTCGGCAACCACTGCACCAAATTTGACGGGATTTGCTGCATTTAAAAGGAAAACTTAAAATCTAGTGACTGTTGGTTTCGAATTTTTGAATTAGGTCGTCAATTTTTTATAAAAAATTGGTGAAAATTGAAAATTTTCAATAACCGAAACTATCAAGTTTACAACTCTGTAACTCAAGCACTAAAATTGATAATACAATTCTGTGAATTGCATCTAATAGTCCATCTAAAGCGGACAAAATTGATATGTTACACATGAATATAAAAAAAATTTAATCCTAGGGAAATACAACTTTTGCAAAACCGTTGTAACCAACGTAACAAATTCACGTAAGATGTAAAATGACATATTGCATTGGTCCGCTTTGAATGATCTAATGGATGCCGTTTACAGAACCGCGATATCAGTTCTTGATGCAGAGCTATGAATTTGTAAACTTTGTGCCTCTATTTTTTTCAAGCGGTCAAATATTTGAAAATCGTTTTAAGAAAATTCAAGCCCTAAATCGAAATTTCGCTTCCAACAGTCACTAGAATTTAACTTTGTCTTTCAAATGCAACAAATTTCATCAAAATCGGTCCAGGGGCTATCTCATCAAAACGTTTTTGCGTTTTTACATGTATTTGAATAGGCCGCGTCGGAGTTGGGCCCCAGCTAAAGCTTCCTCTTAAGAGCGGGACGCGATAGCATTCAAATATCCCTCACTGATTCGCATGCTTATTCTGCGCAAGTGCAGGTATGTAGCCGTAACGTTCACCACGAAACACTGGCGGCTAAGTCTATGCACGTAGGCGTGCTTTCTGGTCGGAACGCAGCCTCTTGCAAGGTCCGACCTTCTGTTGTTGTTACGAACTTTCGATAATTCAACCTGAGAAGATTTAACACAAAAGGCATGAGCTGTCGGTGATTAGTTGCATGACTCTGTTGTGGGCTGCCATTCTCAAGATTCTGAGGCATAACGTTGTAAAGAACGTAAGACAAGGTATCAGCAACTTTAGTGATCGAAGACCTCTTATGCCGTATTGCATCTGCGTGGTTCGGAATGACTTTTCGTGAAAAGACGGTCGACCCTGGGCACCGAGCCAGATTTTCTGCGACACGGGGTCCTCAACGCTGTCGCGTTAAAACGGTGCCACTGCTTTGCGTAGTAACACAAAAGCAGAAACTCCGCACGTGCGAGCACGTGTGCTTAGCTTTGGCTGTGCTGCCAAAAACAAAAAGAGTTCTCATCGACAAATCGTGTTTCAAAAAGCAACAGGCTTGATAAGGCGGAGCAAGCGTCAGGAATATTTTGTCGATAAAATCCCAGTGTTCTATTAGAATTTGTAATGTATAAGCAGTACAAATATCTTAAGAGAGAATAGTTATTGTGGGAAAGCAAAATTACTGGTAAGAGTTAAAACATTGAAGAGGACTGGCGTTATAATATGTTATAAAGCTGCACTTATTAGCTGCACAACACTGACTCCATTTTTTATTTTTTTTATTTTTTTTAATTTTCAAATACTGTTGGCCGTCTTGGCCGTAACAGGATGGGTACAACAAATTTGCATAAAGCGTAAAAAATGTGAACACTTTACAAACGTAAAAAGGACATGAAGCAATGAATGTTGGAAATACAATGCAGCACAAATAACCAAATACAAATAGAATCTTGCAGCTAAGAAATACATGTTTGTAACATTGTGACAGTGAAATCGGAAACAGCATAAAAGAAAAACTATTGTATATATTTCTAGAATAGTGTGACAACGTTTGCACGACACTACAAAAATTCGATTTCATAAAACGTTTTTAACGCGTTCCTCAAAGATTTTATTGCTACTCGACTGCAAAACAGACCCCGGCAAACTGTTCCATTCCTTAATCGTTCGCGGAAAAAATTAATAAGCGTACATGCCCAGATATGCTTTTGGAATTGAGAACATGCAATGATTGCTTGACCTGACATTTCTAGCCTGCCTGGGAGCAAGATAGGGTGTGGTTTCAATATTGAAGTGGTCTTTTGATAACAAAAAAAGAAATTTAAGTCAAGCCAACTTCCGCCGTTGAGCCAGTGGAGGCAAATCAAGCAACCGAAGCATTTCGGAAACAGAGTCAGTACGAGAATACCGGGAAAGAATGAACCTTGCAGATTTTCTCTGTATGTTCTCAATGCGGTTTATTAATCCCGATTGAAACGGATCCCAAATGACACTGGCATACTCTAACGTCGGTCTAATGGAAGGTAAATGTGCAAGTAGTTGCAAGTAGTTTGACAGGTGTAGTTGCTAGCTTTAATTTTCGGTGAAAAAACCCATAATTTTTTTTTCTGCAGCTCCACAAATTCTGTCTATGTGTGCTTTCCAACTTAAGTCTTTCGAAATTGTTAAACCTAGGTATTTTATCGTTTCAGCTTCGGTTATAATTGTTGAGTTCCTCTCATAATTACATTCAATAACATGCTTTGTTTTGTTTGTGATTCTGAGCATGACTGATTTAGATTCGTTAATTTTCGTTTTACTTTTTGCGGTCCAGACTTCTACAGCTTTAAGGGCTTGACTAAGTGACGCCTGATCGTTTTGGTTATTGATTTCACGATATAATAAGCAATCGTCTGCAAATAACCGGATGGTTATGTCGTTACTTATGTGATGAGCAATATAATTCATGTAAACTAGAAAAAGAAGTGGTCCTAAAACGAATCTGTGTGGAACGCCTGTGGTTATTTTTAATTGGTTAGATTTCTTACTATTTATTTCAACGTATTGTGTCCGATCTGTAAGATATGAGCGGATCCACATTACAACATCATAATTTGTATTTATTTCCATCAGTGTGTTAATTAATTCGTTATGTACGACCAGATCGGAAGCCTTCGAGTAATCTAAAGATATTGCGTCGACCTGCTTTCCATTGTTCAAGGAAGCTGAAAAATCGTTGATCGTTTCTATCAACTGTGTGACAGTCGAAAAGTTCTGCCGAAATCCATGCTGGTTGGGAAAAAAAGCTTTCTTGTCTTCAAGGTAGGTGTAGATTGACTTTGAAACTATGTGTTCAAGTAGTTTGCAGCATACACACGTGAGTCGGCCGATAGTTTCCAGTATGTTGCTTTTCACCAGACTTGCGAACCGGAACCACGTTTGCGACTAGCCAGTCGTCTGGGACCCGTTTTTTGTTTTAGTGAAGAATTAAAAATTATCTCTAGATAGTGAGCTACCCATTCCGCATATCTGCGCAGAACGGCATTTGGTATGCCGTCTGGACCTACAGATTTCTTATCGTTAATTTTAAGCAAAAGAGCTACAATGCCTTCATGCGAAACTTGAATATTAGGCATTGGTGATGTGTACGGGGATTCTAGTGAGAGGGGAGAAAGATCATCTGCAGAAATGTCAGTAAAGACAGATTAAAAAAAAATCATTGAAACATACTGCCATACGCGAGTTGTGCGACACAAGTTCGCCATTAGCAATAATGCCACTTGGACCTTCATTATTATGCGACAAATGGCGCCAGAAACGCTGCTGATCGTGCTTCATAAAATTAGTTAACGTCACGTCACAGTAATTTGTTTTAGCAGCAGCCATACTTGTGCGCAATATAGAGCTTAACGGCGAAATTTTATTATGATCTTTTTTTGATTTCAGCCTCTCACGGCTAATTTTCCGATTTAAATGTATAAATTCGCGGGTTATCCACAGGTTCTGTCTGTTTATTTTCTTCTTCCGACTTGGCACAAATCTGTTTACGCAGTGAAAAACAATATATTTAAATGCAATCCATATCGCATTGACGTCATCCGTCGAAGTGAATTCATCAAAACACAGCGAAAGATGATCAATAATGCTTGTGTCATCGGCTCTATCGAAGCACAGAACATGCGTAGTACTACCAGCCTTCGGGCATACAGCGGTAGACTTTATCTCCACATAAAACTAGCTTACGATCCAAGAGGCCCGTTTCAACCGACACGTCGTAGCCTTCAAATCGCCAAAGTCTTCAAATTTTGTTCTATCGCACTTCTTTTTTATTCTATTTTGTCCCCCTGCCCCGGGTCTTGTTTCAACTTCTATTTGCAGGCGTTCATAGGATTGCTTCGATCCCCCCAGTACTATTTCCATCCCTCCTGGGATTATATTTTAATATATTTCCAATCGCAGCGGCTTCCGTGGTGTCATTGGCACGAATGTATTATATCGTCTTGAAGTGTCCTTGTTGACTTGTCGTCTTGATCCTACTAAATGGTCCGCTATAGGCTGGCTTCAGGCTTGACCCTCATTTTACCAGTACGAAGTCAGCGACGTCGATTGTTGGTAACGTTATATTTTGCTTCTTGTCGAAATTCCTCTTCATTATTGCAGGATACCTTGATCTACTGTTTTCAGTTCTTGCAGCTTCTGTCCACATTATGTTCTTGTCAATGCCGAGGCTTATATCCGCCGGCAGATAAGGGGGTCTCCCAGTTGCAGCGAAACGAGGAGTGCATCCCATGCCAGTTGTATATGAGCGGTTGGGGTGAACTACTGCCGCTTCAAGACAACATTTCCAACTACCTAGGAATGATGGATACATGCTGCATTGTTTCATGTCCCTGATAGCACTTTCAGCTAGCCCTCATTTGCTGCGGGATGATAGGGTGCCGTGAACCGTAACCTGACCTTACGCTTTGCTGCCCATTCCTGCAGCCGACTACTTCGGAAAGCAGGTCCATTGTCTGAGACAATTACTTTTACCTTGCCAAACATTTTCCTGTTCAAAACGGAAATTATGCTGTTAGCATCTTCTTTGGCGCGTCTTGCTACAATTATCCTGGTGTACTCATCAATGCAGAACAGGAAGGCTTGTGTATTCCTAACTCCTTCAGACTTCTTTCGTAGGTCTGCGCAGTCTAAATTTATAACCTAAAATGGCGCGTTAGAATATTGTGGTAAAACTTTTTTTTGCGTCAGTTGTTTAAATTTTACTTTGCTAATCTGGCATTTATAACATGATAGTACGTAGGCTTTGGTTTGCTGCTTCTTACGAGGCCATGAGAACATTTTTGTCAATTTCATGTAGGTTCTCCAAAAGCCATCATGGTCTCCTGACTCGGGGAGTGCATGATGATGCAGCTCCAATATTTTTGGAACCAAGGAAGCAGGAACGGCAACTCGTGCATTTTTAGTATGTTGCAAAACCACGGTTCCTTGCCATGTCCTTGCAACATTTGCCTCTTCATGATTTTCTCAAAGAATAACACCTAATCGCGACATGGCATCTGCGTCCTTCATAAAACCTCGCAGAATATGGGCTACTTCAAAATCAAATTGCGAATGTTTACCCATCCAACGAGCTATCATTGCTTTCATTTCGGCCATCTTCAATATGTACGCTAGTGCTTCATGGTCTCTGTGTAGCTCGAACTTTGCGCCTTCAAAATATGAACGGAAGCACCGAATGGCTTTTAAAACGGCGAGAGCTTCTTTTTCTGTCGTGGTATGGTTGAACTCAGCTTTGTTGAATGTGTAGCTGTAGTATCCAGCTACACGAATCTGTTGGTGGTCGTGATGAGTCTCTCGCATACAATACGGTTCTCGTGCCATAATAGCATGCATCGGTATACAATTGGAAGGGCAGCACAAAGCCTGGTAAGCACAACACAGGATCAGAAGAAATTATTATGACAAATTCTCGGTAGGCATCATCAGATTCTTCTATCCAACAAAAGGTAACATTCTGAGTCAGTCTTGTCAGACAGCGAATTTTGGGAGCATAATCTTGAACGAATGGTCTGAAATTGCCTGCCTAGCCTAGAAACACGCGAAGTGAGTGTACATCGTATGGCTTTACTAGTTTTGCTATGTGAGCTAGCAATTCTGCTTTCGTATTCTTCGTAGTTCCGTCGAAAACTCTACCAAGAAACGTAACCTTAGTTTTAACGACCTCATTCTTCTTGAAATTGACTTTTAGCTTAGCATCAGATAACGCTGCTCGAATATGACCAAGGTGTTCGTCATGCACCTTCTCACTTTTAGAGCGTCTGATTATGTCATCTACGTAGACTTAACAGAAGCGTCCAGTGTAGGGATTCAAAACTGTGCTCGTCATCTTTTGAAACCAACTAGGTGCATTTTTTCATCCAAACAGAAGGCGGTTATATTCATGTATGCCAAAGGAAGCCGTAAATGCGGTGTATTACATGGTGTCTTCTTGCATTGGCGCCTCTATGAGAGAAAAGCAAGTACAGCATCCGGTTTCATCGATGATGGTGGCAATCCTTGGCATTGGGAAAGGAATCAACAGGGTTTAGTCATTTGCAGCTCTGTAATCCGTACATAGACGAGAGCTGCCGTCTTGCTGTGAAGCAATAGTGATAGGGAAAGCAAAGGGAGACACCGACGGGCGAATTACATTAGCATCTAAAATTTTTTGTACCTCTTTTTTTTTAGTGAGGTCTTCTTTCTTCTCGTTAACTTGTATGGCTTCTTTCTCACACTTGTGTTGCCGCATAGCTGAAATGTAACTTCGAATGTTGTTGTTGCCGGTAGATATCCTTTCAAGCATATCAGTTCGGGGAAGAGTTGAGGAATTACATTCTATTTCTTCAGCATCCGTAGGTGTTCTTGTTTTTCTGCCGACTCTGTTTTGTCAGCCTCCTAATCAACACACACCGTGCCGTCCCTATAAATATTCAGTCTCAACAACTTCATGTCAGGACGACATAGGAGAAAGACGTACTCCACTGTGCCTAAAGCTAATGCAACCAATTCTGCCTCTTTAGATTGGTACTTTACTTTCAGCCGTGCCCACTATCAATACTCACTCTTGCCTTCATCTTACCAACACACAATAACTGACATCCGTCGTAATGCATCTTGTGAGTTTGCATTGCTTTTGTTAAGAATGGATACAGAAGCTCCGCTGTCTATAAGTGCTCTTGTACGTTGTCCATCAGCCTCAATTTCGATATGTAAAAAAACTAGCAGAAATCATAAAAAACAGTCTCGTGTTTTGTCATAGGGTCAGACGGAGAACCCTCATTGATTAGTTTTTTTTTTGTATCTAAGCGAACTGCGTTCCTCAGGCAATGACTGTCTTTCTGCAGTATGCAACGACCTATGTTGACATCCCTCTTGGTAACCGTTCATTGGTAACCGCTTATAAAACTCTATTTCTCGGTGCTTCTGCCCCTTGGACATCCCAACACGGCTTTGTCGTCCTCTCCATTCAATGGCAGGCCATCTCTTGAAGTGACTCCAGCAAGGCCCCCGTAGTTTTTGGTGCTGCGGCTTGAATTTGTTTTTGCAATTCCCAAGGTAGGCCACGTATTATGAGCGTTAGAACAGATTTTAGTGGGAGTTCCGGCTCTGCAAGTTGAAGTAGTCGACGCTTTTTGAAGAAATACTTGAGCACCGCTCCAGACCTGTAGCGATAAAATATGGCTTGTTCCAATCGCTTAAAGGGAAGCTGAAAGGTTTTCCAGAAAAAATGAGTGAAGATCTGTACATAATGGTTTTCAACCCTCCGAATCCGAATATCGTATCGAAATTGAGCGAAAGAAAGCGCAAATATATTTTATTTCGACGAAAAGTGCAGCAGCGGAAACGCCCAGCTCGCGCGTCTCGTTTCCGCCTGTGATTGGTCGGGCGCCTCGTGACGTCAACACTAGTAACCGACCGCTGCCGCTACACATGAAGCGCGGTGCCAGGTAGTTTGGTGCTGTTTTTCTGAGACGGTAATGGAAAATTTAGAGAGACTACGTTTTTCTGAGGAGTTCGGCGTTACTCCCTACATGTACGAGCCGATTGCGAAGAGCCGGCCTCTCGAAGAAGCAAACGATGCTGGTGCGAGCAGTGCTTTCGACGCGAACGAAAGCAAAGTCTTGGGATCTCCTCGTGTTGGAAATGCTCTTTGGTAAGTATGTTTTTTGCAAAGCGATCTAGTGATCTCGCCGATCTTTCACCGATCTAGTGAGCTCGTTTCCCGTCAAACGACCGTAGTGTTGTGTTCCTGCATGCCTCCTCGTGAAACGTAAGCGGGGATGCGATCGTCGGCATTTGTGCGCTGTACAAAGCTGTCGGCAATCTACAAAGACGGTTTAAATGCGTGAAAAGCTTCCCGGTTCATGCAGTACGTGTAGTGACCTTCATCTGTTCACTACCACGTTGACTACCACTCACGTTGATTACCACTCACGTTGACTACCACGCACGTTGACTACCATTCTACATACACGCAGACGCACCAACAAAGGAATGCAGGGTCCATCGAAGCAAATTACGATGGCCCGCACGCAGAAACAAGCGCGTTCAGGCACGGTCGCGGACGCTGCGAAGGAACGAAACACTAGAGTTGACGTCACAACACCGCGGTTTCCGGTCTCCGCTCGCATCGTCAGCGTCAGCAGCAGCGCGCGGCATTCGACGGGGGGCGGAGCTACAGCGCAATTTCAACCGACGATTACGTCGCTCCTAATTGAAAAAAAAACCCAAATTTTACCTACATGGTTTATAAGGTTCCCGCATCCGTATATGAGCGTTCTATTGAATTCGACAGACTCTTCAGCTTCCCTTTAAGTGGGCTGCCACGGAATGACGAGATGAAGCTCTCCTTCCATGTGCTCCCTGCATCACATTGATGTTCCGTGATAGGCAGCTCGCACAAATTTCTTGTGATGGCAGTTAGAAAACGGAGAATAAGCTTCACTCTTCTTTCATCTGTGTCTCCGCCGTTTTGTCGACAGGCGTATTCAAAGAGCACAATCCAGATTTCTGGATTCCCCGACAATTCATCACAGAGTTAAGATTCCACAACCTCTGTAGGAACGCTTTCTTTGAGACCGAGAGCCGAGACAAGACTCTGAATTATTTCATTTTGCTGCAAAACTTGCTTTTGTTGAAGTTGAATCACCTGAAGCATAACGGAGAGATATGATTGATAAGTTGGATCCTATGCGACTGACGTCTCTACTTGCGGTAGCACAAGCCGGTTGGAAAGGGAGACTGGAACATTCATCTTCATGGACCCTTTTTCTATGAGTTCGACCAACGACATAGATGCATTTTACAGAACGATAGGTACGAGCTCACCTGTCGTCACGTCGACGGGAGCATCGACGCGGGTCTCCAGGGAGCTCGTACTTCGTGAAGACGAGGCTGTCTTTGGCTGAAGTAACGAAGAAAGTTGCCCCCATCATGGATCGGTTAAAGGTGACTGCGCCTAAATATGTAATAAAACTGAACTTAGTAGCTTCACAACACAAAATCCATTCCGTTATATCGCGCTTCTTTTTTATTCTCTTTTCTCCTCCTGCTCCGTGTCTTGTTTCATCTTCTATTTGCAGGCTGTCTTAGGATTGCTTCATAATATATGACAATGAAATACAAGTCGTACGAGATACCCTTAGCCCTTTACATTTGTTATGTTTAGCGAAATTAACGATTAGTTACACAAATTATTGACGACGTTTAATTGACCTGTAATAAGTTTAGGTCATGTTAGTTATTTTTTTCTTTTATTTAACAATATTGTAGGCCTCATTATAGGCCATTACAGAACAGGAATTCTCAAAGAAAACATGAATTTCAGCACCTACAATACATCGTAGATCATTGTGAAACATAAATTACAGTAAGGACGAACTAGTACGCACGTGTAAGGTCTGTTAGAAATCCAAGAAGTAATAGTACGCGTGATCAATTCCTAATTATCTCGTTGCCTGCAATTAAATTCCTTTTGAGTATAAAACTCTAACATTTTGTGCTGTTTCAGTGCAGTCCGGAAGGCCATTCCATACGTTAACATATGAAGAAAAGAACGAGGGTTGAAAATCATCAAGGCGTACTTTATAGAGCTGTATACTGGCACTGTGGTTTAAACGCGCACTGTGTTTTGAAGGGGGACGAATGTATGTTTCTTTGTTTATTCTTATTTGATTGCTGGTTATCTGGGAAAAAAAATTTCATTCGTTGTTTTTCTCGACGTGTTTCTATCAGCTCTAAGGCGCAACATTTTCAACACGTCTGTTACAGAATCGGCTCTCCGATAACGCGAACAAACAAAACGCACAGCGCCTCTCTGAATTTTTTCGAATTTATTTCCCAAGCACAGTTGGTAGGGCCCCAAAGTGTGAAGGCGTACTCCAAAACCAGGTGAACAAATGTTTTGTACGCAACTAGCTTCAAATGTTTTGGTGCTTGCTGCAACTTTTTTCTCAAGAAGAACAGTTTCCTTTAAGCCCTAGAGCAGACTTCCTCCACCTGGAGGCGTCAGCACAGGTCATGATGAATGATCAGCCCTAAATACCTGAAGCCACGTACATTCAACAGAGAGTTGTCGCCAATTTTATAGTCAAAGGAAGGCAGTGTTTTCTTTCTTGTTATATGATCAAACGTCGATTTCGGGTAATTTACTTCTACTCCCCATTTTATACACGAGTCTTGCAAACCTTGGAGAAATCGATTAATTTTCGTTTTGTCAGTTTTGTCTGCCATGGTAGAATAAAGCAAACAATCATCAGCAAACCTTTCATTTTAACAGGTGACTCAAGAACATTGGAAATATCATTGCCGTAAATCAAGTACAGTAGCGGCCAGAACACTGAACCTTGTAGAACCCCAGACAAGACTTTTTGTGTATGAGACAAGCAGTTTTCAATGCGGACGGATTGTACACGACCACTCAAATAGGTTGCAGTCCTGTTCAGAAAGTGTGGCCGTGCGCAAACTCAGAACGCAAATACTTGGGTTCTGAATTTTTAAAAGCAATTTACAATGCGGTATCTTATAAAAGGCCTTTGCAAAATCTAAGCAGATGACGTCAACTTGTCCGCAGGCATCTAAAGCTAGATAAACATCATGAGCCGTCTCAATGAGTTGCGAAACTGCGGTAAATCCGCTTCTGAATCCATGTTGTGACGAAACGAAAAAAGTTATTCGCTTCAAGGAAAATAATGATATGCTTTGCTATTTTATGCTCTATAAGCTAACAAATCACCAACTCGCCTAGCTTGCCGAGTTAATTCAGCTTAAAAATCAGAGAAGTAAGTGATATAGGACGATATTTGCTAACTTGACTTCGACTGTCGGATTTAAAAACCGGAATCACAACAGCGATGCGCATATTTTGAGGTAGTGAACTGGTTTCCAAGAATTTTCTAAACACTATTGTTAGATAAAATGACACGCATTCAGCATAATGGCGCAAACATTCACTTGAGATCCCGCCTGGTCCGCTAGCTATTTTGGTATCAAGCGTAACTTCTTGCTGTAATATGCGTGCCTGAGCGATTTCTACTGGGCCTATTGTGCAGGCGCCCAATTCACTGTGCTGCTTGTTTCCTCGCTCTGTCCTCGTCTTCATAAATACTGACTGGAAGAATACATTGAAAAAATCTGCTATCTGCGTGTTTTCCGTGGTCATTTTAGATCCACTTTTACCTGATCTATTTCTTCTTTTTTATCGCTTAAGTGCATCCAAAACTATTGTGGCAAAGACTTCAGGAAACCAAGAAGCGTTTCGTCAAAGTACTTCATCTCGAATTCCCGTAACTCCAGTTTTACTTAAGCACGCAAATGGGGCACGTGCGCTGGGTTTTGTTTATTTTTGCGTAATCATTTTATTCTGCTTTTTGTGTGTATTATTTTTCGAGTTTTCTATGGGCTATGCTGCTTTGTTTTTTCATGCGGATAGGAATAAATTTATTTACATAATCATTGACATTTGCCTTGAAACGTTGCCACAATTCTTCTAGACACTCAGTAGATCACACAAGTACAAATTCACTAAGTTACGTTCTTAAGTCGTCTACTATTTGTGCAGCGTTTTTTTGTGTTATTGTAAATTCAGTTCATGGTAGCACTTTATTCAATGCGATCCCTTGATTCCGAAAAACCTGATGAGCATAACAACAGAAACATATCTACTGCTCGTCAACGAATTTCTTTTACGCCGATATGGGTCACTCTAGATGCGGGACTGGGTAGGTCCCGCATCGAAGTGGTAGCGCACTTCTAAGAAACACTTTGACGCCAACTTGGGGCACTGCGTATATGCGAATCGGAATCTGCTAGTCTTCAATGAACCTCTACGATGTCAGCTTGCGTCACTCGGTATGTGCCCGTAGGTCTGTGACGCTCTACAACTACCAAAAATATTTAATTTTCCCTGATGCTGAGCGAAATCGAACCCACGTCACACGGTTTCCGCGACTAGAACAATCCGACCGTTTAGTAGGCATCGCCACCAATAAACTGGGCATTCGTCCCTTTTCAACGAATGCTTTCACAGCAATTGGTGTTGTACAATTGTTCACAGCAATTGTAACAGCTGTGCCATGAATGCATTGGGTATGTGCCATTCTTTATTGAAACTCTCGCCAACTTAGGTAGCTTAGTATGTGGAACTGTGTGTTCGGCAAGCGAGGGAACAATTCTCAGAGTCCGCGGGCAGCGGCGCTTCACACTTATCGTTGCGGAGGCCGCGGGCGAACTTTTCTGTAGGGCCGCGAGATGGCGTGGCGTGTCCTGAAGGAAGCGCCACAGAGGAGCTCGGTTGCCGCATGGCGCGTTTCTCAGCTTTCGCACGCACAGGCGCGCCACGCATTTTTGAGGCCACGCGCAGGCTTCGCAGTGCCAGCGCGAGATCGTGGCCAGTGTTCTTAGGGATGCGCGAAGAAACGCGCCGCAGTACATGCCTCAAAAATAATTCGCCTCGATGGTAGCAATACGTTGGGTCGCGATATTGATTCAATGCTAAACGCATTACTGGCGACAGTCTTCGTGACGTGGACTGTGCCGCATTTTTTTCGGAGATTGTAGCTCGCCTCAGTAGATGCACCAGCATGTTTGTATAGAAGTGGAAGTGGTGAATTTAATTAGGCTGCAAACTACGGCCATTGGTTCCATCCGTTCCTTATAGGGACCCTAAACGATTTTGTACAGATATACTAAGTAGTTCGGGTAGGTCCTTCTGATCATTAGGTGACGCATTTAGGCGCTCCACGTACATCGCATGATTTATTTCTAGTCCGTAAATATACGCGTTGCTACCAATCGCATCAGCGCCACTCCCAATAGTGTTCAGTCTCACCGTCACAGTACACGTAGTTAGATCAATTTACGTCAGTTCAGCGAGTTATTAGATTTGCTACCTAGGTTGCGTCATAGATAATGTTTCAAATTTTTTGTTGGAGAAATCTTGTTGGTAATTGTTAGTGTTGGTTAATATATTTTTATAAAGAAGTAAGAGAACGAGAAGACACAATTAAAGTTTGTCACCATACTCATGCACTTTCGGCACAAGGAGGTTAAAGAAAACCGCTGGAATGGAAACGATGTCCCGAAAGTGAAACCCCATAGGAGGCGCACGATAAAACTATACAAAAACGAAGCAAAAATGTGAAGAAGAGCTTTTCACACAGTTCTCATGAGTTAATCAACCTCCTTGTTTAATCATGGCTTATTTTATCAGAAAACTACTTATCTACGAGCATCTCTGTATTACTCGTTTTAGTGGGAAATCTGAATACCCTGGCATATTGTATTTGGACCAATGTCATCAATATTCACAAGAAGTTATTACTTATCTTGGCAACAACCAACCTTTATGTTCTCATTAGCCTAGCATTACAATAACAGAGCAAAATCACTTAATGTGTAAGTGGAGATCACCCGATAAGGCTTTATTTTAGGTGAAGGAGGGGCAAGCATTGGCTTCACCTTTTCTGATAAGAAGCTACGGGTGCTTCCACTCGTACAGTTTTTTCTATATCCTCCTTGTTTCGGCACACAGCAAGTCTTGTCTGCTTGTGGTACTGTACACTGCGTGTTGATGCGAGCTGCGCCGTCGAAGTTAGTGTTAAGCTTTCTTTTCGCGAGCACCATGGATGGCCCTGGTTACGTTGTAGTCTGCAAATCTAGTGATCGGCGACATATCAAGCGGTGACTGTCTCTCTGGGAGGCAACATGCGAGGGGAGTAGCTGCCGCCCATCCCGATCCCGGTAGCAGGTCAGCGCCAGGATTAGCGCTTCCGGCCGTCACTTCACGCTGGAAGGTCACTACCACAATAAATAGTTTTAGCGTGAACAATATTCTCGTAAGCGTAGGCGGACAGCGCATTTTGCGACATGAGCGAAGGAGCCATGCGTGGACTGCAGGTTGTCGCCACCTCGTGGCAACGAGCTGAACAAAATGAACACTTATCTAACATAGCAACAGCGAAGTCTGTTCTACATTGCTTTGGTGTAAATTTTTTGCAGCAGTGCAATCGTGAACACGTTGTCTATTTAAAATTTTAAAATGTTTTACACATTGTTACAGCAAAATTAGCTCTGCATTTGGCTGGTTAAGCTCTGTGCCGCCAGATGGCTGTGCCAAGGAGGCCGCTCACACCATTCACGTTTAGCTAGGGCATCTTCATTACAGTGCTAGTAGCAGTATAGATGGGCTTTAGTTTATGCATCCGCCCATACGTCAAAACGTCCAGATTGCCGGCGTTTACCGCAATACCGGATACGTTCCGCGCTGCGACAGACTTCTTGCAAAGCACGCTCCTTTGATAGCACTCGCTGGGGATCGACGGCTAGGTGTCTAGCGCATTGTTTAGGGATGCTCCGCGACTGGGCTTCAAAACACAAGAAATCGACCACACTACGTTACATACCGATGCAGAGCCAGTGAAGGCCCAGCTTGGGCCCAAATCGCTCACCGAAAGGGTTCTCGAGAAAAGTCATGGCGAGGCAGGTAGGTAACTCATAGTCATTCGTATCACTGTCAATATGAGAAGCTCAACTTAAATAGTAGCGCCAACGTTTCAACTGTAGTTGTGCGATGCACGTCTGCAAAATTAGTCCAAACCATTTCCGAGACCCTTTAAGAACGATATGAACTAGGATGGGAATGAATGGCAATGCGAAAGGGGTTTCAAAAGCCACTTTGCCTAAATTAGCGCATAACTACGCAGCAAATATAAATTAACAAAAAAATCTGTGGACACCCAGGCACTTATGAGTTGAGAATGTGGAAGTATTATTGTCCGATTGAACGGAGCTAGGCGGTGTTTCCACTTATCAAGTCTTTGCGGGCAAGCAAGCGCTTTGATCCGCTTGGCGCATTTTTATTTAGTCTTACCAAGGCGCACCTAAATGCAGGCGAGAACTTTTGCTAAGAAACGCGCGGATAACACACTTTCGTGAGAGATGGTGATATTGCGTCGAGGCCGTGCCTTTCTCCTCACGCAACACCTGGGCCGGGTTAACGTGATACTATTCCAAAATGAAATTATTGGAAAGTATGGACGCCAAATTGACGTGGCTGCTTATGCGAATGCGGGCACGAGCCTGCAACGTTTTTCAAACAGCCCAATCAACACCCTTCATCTTTGCCAAAAACATGTTTTGTTTGTTTTTTACTCCTAAAGGGGCCGCATAGCATTTTTATTTTTGATGACAAAGCTTCATAAAACGACAATTGCGTGCTACGGAAATAAGAATTGTTTTGTAGTGTTTTGACGCACAATGGTTGAAGTGCACTGAAATGTAAATATTTCACGCATGTGGGGTTATGGCCACACATGCGTCATTTCCGCATTTAGTCCAGTTTGCTGTGCGCACGCAAGATGGCGGGTACATGAAATCAGCTGATCGGTTCTGTGATCCGCATTTAGTGTCCGTTTGCCAGTAACGCCACCCGACTAGATGAAATCTAGGCTTCCGAGATTTCATCGAATCCGACGGTGGCGGCAGCAGTGGAAGCAGCAGCAGCAGCAAGTCAATTAGCAAACTCGACTTGCCCAGATAAGTGGGTATGACATTTTGTGGACGAGCATAAGGCGTTCTGTCACACCTACTAAAGGAAAGGCTCTCATGTAGTGTCAAAGTAGAATGATGCAATCATCTCCAGTAGAGGCAGCTCATTGGCAGAGGCTACGTGAAAACACTAATTATCATTTAGGAGATATGAAAAAATAGCAGCAGGCTATCCAGCAATTGCGCACACTTCTTTACATTGATTCCGTCTCTCTATTAGGCTTATACAGCAGCAATAAGCATGTACTGGCAATGTCAGGCACATGTGTATTACTGCTGTCCGTGCTGCTGTTGACGCAGCCGCATTCACACCCGTCGAATGTAGTGCTCGTGCTGCTGCCTCGTAGTGCCGTATAATCTAATAACATTGTGCCGGGCAGCACAGCCTTTCGAATACGTTATACGTACTCCACTCACTGAGGTACCTCCCGCTGGGAGGAGTCACCATTTTCATATTTACGAAAATGTATTTAGAGTTCCTTTGGAACTCGTAATCATTTCCTATGGAGTCTCAAGGGACTCTATAGGAACTCGCGCTCTATACAGTCGTCTGCACCGCATCTCTATATAAACTCCTGTCTCTAGAAGAATATCATTTCACAAATATAGATTTGCATTAGACGTTGTATGGATGTCATATTTATTAAACTCGATAAAGTAAATTTTATAAAACGACTTTAGAGCTTTTAACGCGACTTGTTTATAGACTGGCTCTACATTCGCCCTCAAGAAGCGTTCTGTAGACGGTGTATTGCCATCATATGTACTAAATTCTATAGGAAATGTTTATGGAACGTTTTTAGTACTTGTAATGCTGCCTGCCCATAGCCTGGCTCTACATTCGCCCTCTATAAACGTTCTATAGAGGTTGTATTGACATCATATGTACTAAAGTCTAGAAAAGAATGTTTACAGAGCATTTTTAGCACTTCTGTTGTGACTGGTCCATAGATTGGCTGTACATTAGGCCGTCTATGATCGTTCTATAAAGGTTTTCTTGACACCACATGTACTAAGTTTTGTAGAATGTATCTAGAACGTTTTCAGCGATTCTAATGCGGCCTGTTATTGAGTGGCTCTCCGTTACCCGTCTTAAAATGTGCCATCATATGACGTCACATATACTGAATTCTATAGAGGAACATTTATAGGACATATAGAGAAGCTAAACTGCTGGCTGTCTAAGAATGCCTTCATATTTGCACTCAATAAACCTTCAATAGAGAGTGTTGAATACTGTTGAATAATATCTCAAAGTGTCTTTATAACTCAGAAATCAACAGTGCACCCATGGAAAGTTTTGTAGATTAAGCAAATGATATAAAAAAGTGATGTACATTACTTCATAACGAATTTGACAATTGCATTTGTCCTGGTACGAGGCCCCCAGCACTGAGCGCGTACTGAGGCATTGACACATCCTAATAAGACTCGCTCTAACACGTTTAGATACACTGCTTTTTGGTTCGAAGTACAGAGCTGTGTCAGTAAGTTCCTGTAAAATTACCGCGCACGCCACTTTCCGAGGAATAAAAAACATGATTATTTCATATCCATTTCAGAGGTGTTTACTATCAATGAAGATCATCTTTAAAAATACACTAAATGAAGAAGGCGAACGATATCATCGAAATTAGACAATGTAATGTCATTAAAGCAGGCATTATCGTTTCTATAGCATATGCAGGCCAATCGCAAAGATAACCAGGAAACACTAAACAAAGCTGCGCGTAAACAGCCGCGCCCAATTGCTGGAATGCAGTGACTGGAGCACTTGGGGTGGAACAACACGGAAAGGCGCCACACAGTTCTGGCACACAAAAATCAAATGTGACTACTGCACGCTGCAGAGACGTGCAGTTTCATTTTTATAGCAATCTTCGTGGGTCGCGCAATGACACAGAAAGCATGGACGACGTGAGCGTGATCTGCGCACAATAGTCCCACCATCACGAAAGCAAGATACGAACCACGTAAGTGTAACCTGCGCCTCACGAGCAAAATTAAAAACCATCGTTTATTTGTTGCTATGCGATAGACACAGTTACAAAGCGCAGAGAAATATCACACACTGCACAAGTGTAGCTCCGAGATTGTGTCAGCAATTTCTGGGGCCCGTTAAAATGACAGCAGGAAGTCACGTCAACGGGAAACGAAGTCACGACGCAGGTAGCGCAGGTAACGGCTAAGCAAAACGTCATTTAGGGCTTTAAGGCCAGTGACCGAAGATGAAATCGTTGAAATCACGCACCAGGGGGCGACAGCTTTCTCAAGGTAACTTCTCCAGGTCTTGAAGGACGTGTTTTTTGTGGCTGCATGCGGCATGAGCGATTAATAGCAAGAATAGTTCGTGTTATTTGTTTCCGCGCTAAAGTATAGCGTACAATATAATCGCGTCAATGCTTCTTTATTTTTCTCGCAACATATGCACGTAGTTCGGCACAAAATGTCGCAAAACCTGCTGCAGTGATTATATTGCAGGGATCACGAAAGCCACGACGGCCGCACTAGTGTATAGGCAGCGCTGGCGGCACCGGTCCCAGGCGGCAGGTAAAGTACATGGTGTGGTTATTGCTACGTCTTCATTATGTTTGTGCGAGCTGCTTCGATGTGTTTGTGTGATTGCGTGTTTTTAGGTTTGCTGTAATGAAATGCGATGTAGTTCGTGTGCACTAATATGCCAGAAGAGGGTTTGCATCTCGCTGTAAACTGACCGAATGCATGGCACGCCAGCTAAATGTAATCTAACAATTTCCATACCACGGATTGAGTTCCCTTGGTCTCTGGTTGTCGTGAAAACTTTGGTGGACGTCGCAAAGAAATAATGCGTATTATTACGGTGTCTCAGCTCGTCCACTGCGCAACGGCTTGTATGCTGCGAGTAACGTCGTCGACGCAGCACTGTAACATTCGAGAGTACCTTTCGACCTCGTCGTACTGCTAAAATGGTAAGCAAACGTGCTTGCTAACAACACGCACGTTCATGCATCTTGCGACTGCTGCTCGTGGGTGCATAGATTGCTTGCGAAACTAGGAAATGGAACATCCACGATAACAGTGAAATATGTGCTGATTCTTGCTACGCGCTGGTTGTCAGAAGCTTGTTACACAACTCTATTGTCTAAATGCGGAATTGATAATCCTGATAAGGTTTCCTTCTGCTGAGAAAAGTTACTTTCGGAAATCGTGTTCCTATTGCGCACCTGTGCATGAGCTCCCGCTTTTCTGCTAAAGTTTCATGTTGACGACCCATCTATAGCTCTTCACCGATTCTTTCTTTAGTGATGCTTCCTCGCTTATAAAACCTTCGACGTTGCTCACTATCTCTACTTACGAGATTTTCCGTTAACTAACAGTTATAGGGAAAAATGTAAGCCAATTACAGGTTGCTACTAGTATAGCTTTATTTTCAAGACAGGGTGTTGACATAACTTCGACTTAACTAAACATAGCAGGGGCAAGTTGCTTAAGCTAAGTGATAGAAAAAGCAAGAACATTACATTCTATTGTGCTGGTGCGACATTTCCAAATTTTACTTTGATGAAGATGTCCCTATTGTGATGACATTCAATGATTTCAACCTGTTTCTCTCTTGCCACATTACTCCAAGCATTGCTTTCGTGACTCTTTTTAGCTGCTGCTTGCATGTGTTCACAATATTGCCACCTGGTGTATTGAGCCAGCGTTGCTTGCCCACCAAAAACGGCGAGTAAGTCAAAGATCACGCGCCACCTGGAGAACCGTCAGTTTTTGTGTCTGACATTTTCGTGTCTGGCTGCTGATACTGCTGCTTACTCTTGCCTTTGCGCTTGACAAACTGGTGGAGGTGTGGGGTAATATATGCACCAAATCCCTCCTTACAGCAGAAGCTCCAGCCCCGTACTGGTGGTTACGCCTGTACAACGCGCCAGCAGAAGGATCCATGGACAAGCCCCTGAGTTCGGACTCCTGCCAGAGAAAATGGCAGCTCCGGCTACCCCAACCGGTATGGAAGGTCCAACGCCGATTCATTGTACGCTACTCAATCCCCAAATGCCAAATCCCTTCCACGGCGCCATACATGAGGATGTTGAAGGTTGGCTGGTGCACTATAAACGTGTTGCCGCGCTCAACAAGTGGGATGACGCAGAAAAATTGAAAAACGTACATTTCAGCCTTAACGCACGTGTTTGGTATGAGAACCGTGCAGATGCCCTAACTTCATGGGAAGAATTCAAACGCCAGATTCTTGAGGCGTATGCGAGCCCTGATCGCCGAGAGGGAGCTGAGCGTGATCTGCAGTCCCGTATACAAATGCCGAACGAGGGTGTCGCAATGTATGTCGAGGACATGACGCGTCTCTTTCGACGAGCCAACCCATGCATGTCGGAAAAAAAGAAGTTGCGGTACCTGATGCGCGGAGTGAAAGAGTAGATGTTCGGCGCTCTCGTGCGCAGTCCTCCTAAGACTGTGTCAGAATTTCTTTCCGAGGCCATCACCATGGAGCAGACTCTTCGGCAGCGGACACCATCATAGGAACGCCATGTGAACACTGCATCAGCTACGGACTTCTTCGGAGCTATCGGGGGCCACGTCGATTTCTTTCGAGAGCTCATTCGTTCCGTAATCCGCGAAGAACTCCAGAAACTGTCGGTACCCTCACAGCCGACGCTCAGCTCCTTGTCCAGCGTTCTCCGTGACGAAGTCCAGCATACGCTAAGAGAACCACCCTTCGACACAGAAGCTCGACCGCTAAGAAATGACAGCCACCGTATGTCATATTCGCAAGCTTTGAGGCGACCTGCCCCACCTCCCTCCCCGTTTCGCGATGCGCGCCCGGCCATGCTAGAGCCCGTCCAATCTGCCTCGTATTACCAGGACCACCGACAGGCCCCAAGGAAATCAGACGTGTGGCGGGCACCTGATCGCCGTCCCCTTTGCTTTCACTGTGGTGAAGCTGGGCTCGTCTACCGACAGGGCTCCTATCGAGAGCTCGGACTACGCGGATTCTCAGCGAACTCGCCGCGACCTAGGTTCGGCCAGCGTTCTCCTGAAATTGAAGAATACGTTGCCCACCAGCGCGGATCTCATCAGCTCGACACCAGTCACGCTTCGCTTCGCTGCGGCGGTTTTTTCCGACTCGCCGTACGTATTCGAGCGTCGGGCAGGGTCGGTCGCTCAGCCCACGCCGGGAAAACTAATCACAGCGACCTTCGCGTGCGTGGCCGTTCAGTCTGGACGTGCTGACGCGTACGCGGACCGACGATACATCGACGACGACAGTACCTGCTGATTACGGAAGAATTTTTTTGAAAATTCCTGTACTGCTTGACGGTCGTGAATTGACTGCTTTAGTGGACACTGGAGCGGAATATTCTATAATCAGCGAAAAACTGACCACCCTTCTGATGAAAGTGACCACACCTTGGAATCAAACGATACTTTGTACAGCTGGCGGGCATATCGTCACACCACTCGGCATGTGCACGGCACGAATACAGATTCGCGGCTCTACGTTTGTTGCCAGTTTGAGCATTCCCCCTCAGTGTTCTCGAGACCTAATCATCGGCATGGACTTTTTCAGGGAGCATGGAGCTATCGTCAACATTCGGCAATGCCTCGTCACTTTCTCGACAAAGAGCGCCACAGCGACGACCAACACCATCCACCCTCGAGCATCTTTTCGTGTCATCGATGACGCTGTCACGTGACCACCGCGTGGAAATGTCGTGGTTCAAGTGGCACGTGACAGGCTGGTATACGGTGAAGGGGTCGCAGAAAGCAATCGCTCTCTCCTGCTTTTTCATGGTGTTTGCGTAGCAAGAAGCCTTGTCGATCTCCATGATGGTCACTTTGAGGTTCTTCTCACGAACTTCAGCTACGAACACCGGCACCTTTTCCCCGGTGCTGTCATCGCCTACGCCGACCCGATCGCCGATGTCACTGAGTGTTTTGTTTCCGAGGCAATCGGAACTGCTGAAGCACCTCTACGCAACGTCGACATTAGCCCAACGCTGCCTGAAGAGAACAGACAACCCCTGCGCGAGCTCTTGCGTGAGTTCCACTCTTGTTTCTTACGGTCGTCGAAGATACGTCAAACATCGATTACGAAACACCGTATCATCACCTATGACAACGTGCCCCCCATACGGCAACAGCCTTATCGTGTTTCCCCGATCGAACGACATGCGATTCAAATGCAGGTGAAGGAAATGCTTCAAAACGGTGTAATCCAGCCTTCATGCAGTCCGTGGTCATAGCCAGTCATTCTTGTTAAAAAAAAGATGGCACGCCTCGATTTTGTGTTGACTACCGCAACTAAACAACGTCACAAAGAAAGACGTGTACCCGTTGCCTCGTGTCGACGATTCTCTGGACAGGCTGAGACGCGCGAAGTATTTCTCCTTTATCGATCTGAAAAGTGACTACTGGCGAATTGAAGTATACGAGCGTGACCCCGAGAAAACTGCTTTCGTGACTCCGGATGGCCTTAACGAATTTAGAGTACTCCCTTTCGGCCTCTGTAACGCTCGAGCCAAATTCCAGCGAATGATGGAAACTGTTCTCGCTGACCTCAAATGGAAAAGCTGCCTCGTCTATCTCGATGATAGACGCCTTCGACGCCTTCGGAATGTACTCGAAGCCATTCGGTCGGCTGACCTACACTCAATCCAGAGAAATGCCATTTCGGTTACGAGGAACGGAAGTTCCTTGGTCACGTCGTAAGCGCGGTAGGTGTTCGGCCTTATCGCGAGAAGACTGCTGCTCTAGCAGCTTTTCCCGCTCCAACCGACAAGAAAAGTGTCCGACGATTTTTGGGTTTGTGTGCATATTATCGACGCTTCATTGAATAGTTTTCGAAGATTGCAGAGCCGCTATTTCGCCTTACGCGTGACGACATGCCATTCCTCTGGACTGATGAAGAACAAACCGCCTTTGCGGAGCTACAACGTCGATTGTCTTCTCCTCCCGAGTTCGGTAATTTCGATGAGGATGCTGACACAGTAGTACACACTGACGCCAGCAATATCGGTCTCGGAGCTATCTTAGTGCAACGGCAAGACGGGACTGAACGAGTTATCGCCTACGCGAACCGCACTCTTTCACGAGCCGAATCGAATTATTCCACCAAAGAGAAGGAGTGCCTCGCGGTTATTTGGGCTACCACAAAGTTTAGGCCGTTTCTCTATGGGCGGCCATTTGAAGTTGTGACCGACCATCACGCTTTGTGCTGGTTGACCAACCTCCGAGACCCTTCTGGACGATTGGCACGTTGGAGACTGCGATTCCAGGAATTTAACATCACCGTCGTATACAAGTCAGGCAGAAAACATGCAGATGCTGACACGTTATCACGAGCACCTGTCGAATCTCAGAATCCTGACGAGGAAGACGACAGCACCTTTCTGGGAGCCCTCAGTGGGCCGGATCTGCTCGCTAAACAGCGATCGGACGCTGAGTTAAGATCCATCATCGATCACTTAGAAGGAGGCATCGCGTCCATTCCTCGCAATATTTGGCGACGGTTGTCGTCATTTTGCCTACGAGGGGGCATCTAATACAAAAGAAACACAGGTGCCGGCGACGAACCACATCTTCAAGTAGCACCTCAAGCCCTTCGCGACGGCATCCTATTAGCATGCCACGATGAGCCGACATCTGCTCACTTGAGCTACTCAAGGACTCAGGACAGGGTACGGCAACTTTACTACTGGCCTAGACTGACTGCTTGCGTCAAACGCTGTGTGAAAGGCTGCCGTGAATGCCAGCGCTGCAAGTCACCACCCTTCAAGCCTGCAGGCCTTCTACAACCCATCGACCCTCCGCGTACGCAGTTTGACTAAGTTGGAATGGACCTATTTGGACCATTTCCCTTGTCTTCCTCCGGCAATAAGTGGATCATTGTCGCAACTGATTACTTGACGCGTTACGCTGAGACAAAGGTACTACCACGCGGGACAGCATCTGAAGTTGCCCAGTTTTTTATGCATCACATTGTGCTTCGGCATGGCGCACCGTCATTCATCATCACTGACCGAGGGATGGCATTTACGGCGAAGCTTCTGCACGACATGTTCAAGCGGAGTTACACGAGTCATGGAAAGGTCACTGCATACCACCGTTAGACTAACGGCTTGACAGAAAGGCTAAACAAAACACTGGCAGACATGATCTCTATGTACGTGTATGTGCAGCACAAAACGTGAGACGAAATCCTGCCGTACGTAACGTTTGCGTACAACACTGCTTCGCAGGAAACTACACGCTCTATGCCATTTCACCTCGTTTATGGTCGAGATGTCCAAACTATGCTAGACGCCATGATTCCGTATGAAGATATTGACCAGCTCGACCAGTTAGCTCCTGATGTCAAGGAGTACATGCAGCGCGCCGAGGAAGCACGTCAACTGGTCCGTGGGCACATAAGACAGCAGCCGTGTACAGATGCAATAAGGTACAATCTCCACCATCGACAAGTTACCTACGAGCCTGGTGACCAAGTTTGGGTTTCGACACCCATTAGACGGCGAGGCCTGAGCGAGAAACTCCTGAGCAAGTACTTCGGACCATACACAGTACTAAGGCGTGTAAGTGACGTCAACAATTTATTTATTTATTCATAATGTCAACCCTCTGCTGAGGGTTCTTACAGGGAGGGTTTAAATACCAGCAGACCATATATACACGTCTATCAAGCGGCAGCGGAATCACAAAAATATATGTTTAACAATTTTTCAAATTCACAAACATCACTGGTATCTGCCACAAAGCTTGGTATCGCGTTCCAGAGTTCAATCACGGCAGGGAAAAGAGAAAAGCGGAACACATCACTCTGAGCAAATTATGGGCGTAAAACATATTGATGATTAACACGACTGCTTCGTTTTCCTGGAAGCTGCACATACTCATCTTTGTTGACTTTTAAATGTCGCTGTAGTATTCTAAAAAGCACTTTCAGGCGACTTTTTGCATTCGTACTTCTAGTGTTTCCAGTTCACAAGACTGCAACATCACTGTGACGGAATCTAAACGGCGGTACTTTGAGCATATAAAGCGAGCGGCACGACGTTGAACTTTTTCTAACTTTGTAGTCATTTCTTTCTGATGAGGGCTCCAGATGACTCAGGCCTGTTCAAGTAAAAGTCTAACAAAAGTTTTATAAGCTATCAGCTTTACATTTCGCGAAGCTTGACCTAGTTTTTGCTTTAAGAAACCTAATCTCTGATTCGCCTTCGAGAACACATTTTCTATGTGCGTATGCAATGTCAGATTATGCGTAACTGGAACACCTAAATATTTAAACTGGTTAGCACGAACTAACAAATTACCATCGATGTAATAGTCAAAACACAGAACGTTTACTTTCTTAGTCATATGTGTGTATGTGGATTTAATGTAGTTTATATGCATACCCCATAATTTACACCATCGGCTGAAATTTTCTAAACAACGACTAATTCTGAGTTGATCGTGGACATTGGTTACGGTAGAATAAATTAGGCAATCTTGTGCAAAAAGCTTCATTTTTACGGGTTCTTCAACAACAGAAGAGATATCGTTTATATATATAAAAAAATTACAGTGGGCCCAAGACTGACCCGTGGGGAACACCTGAAAGCACTTGGAGTGGACTCAATGGGCTGCCATCTAAACTTACAGTCTGTTTACAATCACGTAAATATTCTTTTATCCATAGCACTAATCTTTCATCGATAGCTATTTCTCTCAGTTTAAAGATCAGCTTATTATGCGGAACCTTATCGAAGGCTTTCGCAAAATCTATACAAATGACGTCAATCTGGTGCTTCTCATCTAAGGCGGCAGCGAGATCATGAACTACTACAATTAATTGTGTAATGGTAGATAGTCCAGTACGGAAGCCATGCTGGTATGAGTAAAGTAAACTATTAACTTCTAGAGATGGTAAAATATGTTTTGCGATGATGTGTTCCAGAAGTTTACAACTGATACATGTGAGTGAAATAGGACGGTAGTTATTTACAAGTGTGCGATCACCGCCTTTGTGCACTGGTATAACTACGGCCCTGCGCCAGTCTGTGGGTAGAGAATGCGTATGTAATGATTTCTCGAAAATTATCGTTAAGTAGTATGACATCCATTCAGCATAGCGTTTCAGAAAATCAGGACAAATTCTGTCAGGTCCACTAGATTTTTTTCCATCTAAACTCAGCAGCAATTGGAACACCCCTTCTTGTTTGATTTCCAGATTTTCCATTGGGTAACGTGTAATATATGGTAAGTGCTCGTCTGTATTCATGTTTGTATTATTAGTAAGCACAGATTGAAAGAAGTAATTAAAATGTTCGGCAATGCCCGCAGACTTTGTTAACTTTATGTTGTCCTTTACGATTTCTTCAATTTTATCTTTCCTACTGCTGAGATATCTCCAAAATTTTTGTGGAGAACTTTTTAAGAACCCTGTCAGTGTTTGCTCAAAGAATTGCTTTTTGGATAGTGTCAGAGTATGCCTCAACTCTGCACGAAGTCTCGGTATTTCGTCCGAACCCTTTTTCTTTTTAAGCAGTCGCTTTAGTTTTCTTTCCATGCGAATGATGCCGCGGTTAATCCAAGGCCGGCGTTGTTTAGATTATTTTTTCGAGTTGCAAAAATCGGTCCACACAATGGTTTACTATATCCTTAAATTCATTCCAAAGCTCATCTACAGTTTTTTTCCTTTACATGGTGCTCAAATTGGCCAAACGAGAATTCCAAGGAATCTAATATTGAATTGTCATCAGCACGTTTGTAGTCCTTTACCGTAATTACAGGGGAGCATTTCTAACGGGGCATACTGTTAGTAGCCACATTCACTATAATCATTCTGTGATCGGAAATACCGCCTTCGATTGTCAACAAATGATGTTCTATATTATTGGATAGGAACACTACGTCCAACAATGGCCGCGACCTAGAAGTTATTCTTGTGTCCTCTTGAACGATTTGATTTAGATTAAAAGAAAACATTATATCTAGTAGTTTATCAGCTCTGGATGCTTCAGCGCCGCTGCAGAGTAGGTCTTGCCAGTTAATGTGTGGTAAATTGAAGTCTCCGGCCATAATTAACCGCGTGTTCCTATGTACATTGTTGCACAAGAATGTGTTCCATCGCCTTAGGAAGTCAAGCAAAGTCGAAGGTGGCCGATATATTGCACGGACTAGATAAACGACACTTTGAAAGGAAATTCTGCACGAAACTGTTTCAGGGAAGTCACTATCAATTACAGCCATGTGGACAGAATTCTTTATTATGATATACACCCCTCCTCCACGTGAATCGCGGTCTTGCCTAAACATCTTGTATCCAGCGGGAATAATTGCATCATCTTGTATACCACAGTGCAGCCAAGTTTCCGTTATCAAAACCAAACAAGGGCTCTGTGAAAGCAGCTGAAATTCTAGGTCAGTTGTTTTGCTAACTATGCTGCGTGCGTTTAAAACAAGAAAACGTAGCTATGACGTAGGTGACGAGCCGGGCGTCACCATAGAACAAGTTGAATCGTCTGCGTCAGGCGGGCAGCCCGCCACTTGAAACTTTTCTTGCTTTTCTTTACCGAATCTACTTTCTTTATATCCATTAGGTATGCGCTTATCGTTAGTGAGGTCCCAAGTGTACATTTTGTCTTTTATTTTAAGTTTATCGTAGATAAGCTTGACTTTCGTGCCTTTTGACCGATCCGATGCTGCACTTTCCCAAAGCTTTCTTCTTATTTCCGCTGTTTCTTTAGCGTAGTCTTGGCTAACCCGAACATTAGTGCCCTTCAGTTTAAAACAGTTCTTTAGAACACTGTACTTTTCCCTGGAATCAAGAGACTTCATAATAATAGGTCTTAGTTTATCCCGTTTCGCGTTTCCAATACGGTGAATTCTCTCTACTGCCCTGACGGGGACCCCCAAAGTATTGTCAAAAATACCGTCTAGGACCTGTTCTCTGAGTTTGGTTTCTGTTTCAGCAGCACTTTCATTGATTCCAAATACTAGGAGATTGTTGCGCCTACTTATGTTATCGTAGTCAATTAACTTCAATGCTTGCTGTTGGACAACCAATTCCAATTTATTAATTCTGTTGCTCATTTCCTCGAACATTGTCAAAATTTCTTGTAACTCATCGGTTTTAGCATTAACAGCAGCAATGTCCTCTCTTATGCGGTCCATCTTGCGGTCGCTTTCTTCCAGTCTATCGATAATGACCTGCAACATTTCATTAGCCTTGGGCCCAGGGTTCTGTTCTATGTCACCTTACACAAGCAATAACATGAGCATCGACCAGCAATCAGACAAAATAGCAAAACACTTTTGAAGGCACGGCAGGACCAACAGAAACCTATCATCGCTACGATAAGCGGGCAAATTGCCCAGCTGACTGACCTGCACAAGCAGTTATGACGATTTAGGCATGTTGTCCGCTGGTAAGCTGCCGTGCCTTCTGAAGAAATCGATGCCGGGCTGGGCCTTTTCTAGGTTGTCCAGCGATGACATCACTCCTGTAGGGTGGGCGTTGACAAGTAGACGGTCCGCAGCGTCATTGCCACGTTGCGGCACATCGAAGAATCCTGGTTCAGTCCTGTTGTTTGCTGTAGACACCACGGCGAAAAACCACGACAAAAGCTGCACAAGCAATAATGGCGATTTAGGCATGTTGTCCGCTGGTAAGCTGCCGTGCCCTCTGAGGTGAAGTGATTCCAGACGGAGACCTGCTGTCGCCCAAGCGCCGTTTGCCACGCGCAGAGATTGTACATGTCGTCCGCCTCAAGCCGTATTTTACACGGTGATGTGAAGTGTACTAGTGAAACAACCATTTTTTTGCTGTCCCGGGCGTCGGCCTCCAAAAAGCTGCTAAGCGTTTTTTTTTTTTCGTTCCCGACCACAGAACATATTTTTCCGCGTGCATTTCTGTATGTGTGCTAGCGCGTTTCCTTTTCTTTGCCTTACCTAATTTGCGTACTTTCCGTGTACGTATTGTGCTTGAGCATCCAGTCGATGCTTCTTTGGGAGGGGGAATAATGCCACCTGGTGTTTTGAGCCAGCATTGCGTGCCCAGCAAAAACGGTGATGACGACAACGAAGTCAAAATCACGCGCCAGCTGGAGAACCGTCTTCCCTTTTTTTTGTGTGTGTGATAACTTTATTTAGAATCTGGCGATTGGGAGGCCCGGGCATGGGGCCGCCTACATGGCGACTGCAAGCTGCTGCTCCCGCGCGGCTTCCTCGGCTCGCTGGATGGCCCAAAGTTGGTCTTGGAGTTCTGAGCTGAGCAGCACGGCCGACTACCGCGCCCCTAGATTTTTTGGGGAGACTGACATTTTATTTTGGTGTATTTCACATCCCCACAACATGTGTTGAAGGGTGGCTGTAGCAGACTTGGATAGCGTGCACATATCGCTCTCGTATATATCGGGGTAGAAAGTTTTGAGTTGCACGGGACTCGTATAAGTTTCTATTTGTAGTCGCCTCCAAGTAACGGACTCAGCTCTGTTCAGTTTAGTGTGAGGTAATACTCGCCTGCGATTTTGATAGGATTGAGTAATATCGCTAAATCTTGTTAATCTATCTTTCTCTCTTCAGATTTCCTCCTGCGCGTACTCCTGACCGATGGAAGTCACTCTTTGCTCAGCTTGGCGAGTAAGACCTCGAGCTTCGCGGTGTGCTACCTCGTTAAGGTTGACTGCGGGAATGTCTGGAGTCGTATGCGCTGGGAACTACAGCAATTGCCTGCCGTTCTTCTCTGCAATGCAGAATTTTGCTTCATTGACTCTGATGATGTCTCATGCCTCAGGAGAGATCCTTCCTTTTGCATAATTTCTAATGGCCGCTTGAGAATCGCTAATGATGTTCTGAGCATTCGTGGAGACCAATGCTTGTTCAATGGCTACCTCCCCTTCTGTCTAGGAATGTTTCGTATTAACTGATATGCTTGTAAGGAGTTTCTGGGTGTGATCTACGATTACTGCTACGTAGCTATTTCTGTGTGGGTATTCAGCCGCATTTACGAAGGTTGCTCTGTCGTCTGATCCAAAGCTTCGGATCATTTTCTCTGCTCTACTCTTGCGTCTGCCGTCGTTGTAACCTGGATGCATGTTCTTGGGTATATTTGGTACTAGGAGATTTTCACGAATTTCTCTCGTTATCCTCCTCTTTTCCCCGTATAGATTGTGGTAATTCATTCCTAGTTTGCTTAGTATATGCCGTCCCGTTTTGGTTTTTGTTAGTCGTTCTGCTTCAGATGTTTGTTGTGCTTCTATGAGTTCATCCAGTGTGTTGTGGAGTCCTAACTTTAGCAAGAGATCCGTGCTCGTACTGATGGGAATCCCTAGTGCTAGTTCGTATGTCTTTTTTATGAGGTTGTTAATTTCAATCTTTTCAGCTGCAAACCAATTGTGGAAGGCTGCTATGTATGTGATCTGACTTATTCGAAATGATCGTATTAGCCGTATGATACTTTCTTCCTTCATGCCTTGGTGCTTGTTAGTAATTCGTTTCATTAATCTCATCACGTCGGCTCCCGTCCCTTTTCGTGTCTGACATTTTCGTGTCTGGCTGCTGATACTGCTGCTTACTCTTGCCTTAGCGCGTGACAATATAACACCTTTATTGTGCCACTGTTATAAGCTAACATAGAACTCATTTCGCAGCTGTGAGGGCGTGACCCACAACAATAACCACAATATGGAGGAGCCCACAGAAAAGCAGACCCCGTGGCTGTATATCGCTGCAGCAGCATGGCGTGTGATCTGGATGGTGATATCAGGTGTGTATGAAGTGTATGTGTGTATGTGAATAACAGCCACTGGCAAATGCGCATTTGATGAGCTTGAATTTCTTGAAAATTATATGAAGGTTAGTATTCAGTATGCTGCAGTTACTTCAGTAGTAAATAGCCACAGTCTGATTTCAATGCTTTGTGATATACGCATATGCAATAAAAATGACGGATCGCTCACATATCTTGCTATTAGTGTGTTCTGCGACACTGATTTCACTGGCCAATTTCTTACGGTGGGTGAAAACAGATGAACGATTGAAATCCGACATGAATCCCCGTCGTGGAAATGCAGGGCCAAGTTGGACAAGCGTACTGGTCTTTTGAATGAAATATGGTGATATCTTAGGCCCACGATAAGGCACCGGCCAGTTTGCCCTATGTGCACTTGACATGTGACACGCACTGGGTAAATTTGGTGGTATATGTCACCGAGAAGCCATCCCTTGCCTGCTTGCGTTTCTCAATTCTCTTGGGCACTGCCTTGCATATGATGACTACTTTATTTTTCACTGGATATATAGACACCCTGACAAGGAAGGCTTGCTGAAAGATCGACTAAATTTGTCTTGTGTCTGTCAGGGGTAGTATAGTCTATTCCTGCGGTGATGTGGACATTTCGTCAAATGTACATGCAGCAGACTGGCTGGTACCCCAACATGTGCCTACGAGAGCACCATAATTCACTCGAACTCGAGCGGCCAGTATGTTCATCCCACATAATCATGCACCGATGCGACTGGGGCTGCGCACCGGATTTAGACTCTTCATCTGTATTGTTCACCTAAGGCAGCCAACTGACCATCAAAATTGCTGACGAATACCACATAAAAATAAAGGGTCATAATCTATTCACTGCTTTCTCCGCAACCTCAAGTAACAATACATTTGTTTGTTGCTACTAGTTTACTTTATTTCTTGCCAAATCTGCTCGACCTATAGAGCAGTTATGCAATCAATTTTCAAATTGACATAATTTCTGAGTATAAGTATTGTTTTCTGTTTTTGGCATGCTATGTTGCAAGAAGGACGCTTTTTAATTGAAAGAGAATTAAGCCTTTCTTCAATTACAACTCTGTTCTCAATTTCTCAGGATACACATCAGTGTACATACCTATACTAGATTAGAAAATATTTGTTTCTATATCTCAAAGAGCACAAATATAATGTGCCCACTGTATCTGACAGTGACATTGCGACTGTGTCCCAAATACCACAGACTGGCAATTACCCAACATATTCTTTGTGAGAACAACCACAAAACATTATTGGTACCCATGCATTGGATACTTACATGTATGATCATGATTGCTCAATCTCAAGCTCCACGTGAGAAGTTTAATGCTTGCATATTAAGCATAGTACATATCAACTTTGGCTAAAAGCGGATGGGTTATTAATTTCGTCACCTACTCCGCAATAATAGCCAGTAGGTCATTCCATATTTTTTATAAATTTGTTTTCTGTGCATAGTGTGACGTCTGTATCGGACTCTTAGTCCATGGATGTTCCTACTTGCTTATGTTATAAATGCAAATGTGTTGTCATTGCAAGATGATAATAATGTGTGACTGGGCTGCTGTAGTTTGGAGATACGTTTTTCTTAACTAGCAATAATAGTCTAGTGCCAGGCGTGTTGCCCCAGTGCTAGTGTGACAAAATCTTGTGAAAGTGAGAACGTTCTCAAAAGTCATTGTCCAATGAATTTTTGTGCAGAGTGGTCTGGGTGGTAGGGCGTTCTGCCACTCTGTTGCTAAATTTTTGCTGAAATAAAGAAATCAAACTTAGCATAGTGCTACAACTATAAACATATGTGTGGCATGTTTGTGCCCGCTAATACATTCTAGCTGAATGTTCATTTCACCTTTTGAAAATTAGTTTCACTTATATTTTGCAGGCTCTACCATCGCCGACAACTAGACGGACCATATGAAGCTAAAAATTAGCCTGTCTTCGCTGCTTTCCCTGGAAGTGAAATAGCTGGCAATAATGTAAGAGAGAACCTGCAACATGTGAGCAGTAGTCAAAGCTCCAAACAGATCATGCTGGAGGGGGAAACAGGAATGCTAAGGCAAACCGCAGTATTTAAATTCATTTATTATATTTCTTGGCTTTAGACATAGCAGATGCAGTCTGCCAATATTCAATAAGGTTTACTTCAACAAGTTTTACTTCTAAACAAAGGTAGTTCTTCCTGCAGTAAGTGGAATTTACCTTCTTAAATGCTACAAACTTAATTCAAATTAGTGCTGTAGTTGACTTAAAAGTATTTCTGCATTTTAGATGGACCAATGCACGGAAATTGGCGTTGGCCCTGAGCTAAAGGCCGAGACCAGCTCCGATATTTAGAACTAACTGAATCGTGCTAGTTGTTTTTTCTTAAGTTACACTTTTAAACAGAATAAGTTTTCTTCCTTCATGTATTGCAATTTTCACAATATTATAAAAGATATATGACCTAAATGTAAAAACAATGAATTAAAATGTTTTATGTAACAAACCTCGTAGAATTTGGTCCCATAGTTGTCGAAAAAAAATGATCTTACTGTTAATTGGCATTAGATAGGAGGTGCCGAGCTAAATCTTTTTCTTAGGTATCGTGCGCATCAGTCTTGTTTGTATTTCCCACCATACTTTTCGAAGATAGGCGCTGACCTCAAATGCTTTTCCTTCGCAGCGAAATTCAAGCTTCTAAACTTTGCACGATATATGGCGTACTTCTGTATGAAGACCACTATCTGCCACATTTTCCAAGGAGTGACAGTGTTATTTTTACACTTAAACGTAGACTAAAATGTAGTGTGGTTTCGTCAGGTACACACACAACATTGCATTGAAAATTCATATCAATCGATTTTCAGGCTTAAATATCTAACCATTAAGTGCGCGCTGCAGGAACAGGAGGTCCTTTTGCAGTTGTAATGCTAAGGTTCCTTCTCCTATAGTGAATCCTCTTATTGTCAGGTGTCAATTCTAGTCAAGTCTGCCACTGATTTTAACTCATGTTTTGTGCGTTAGCACCATCAGCTTGACCCGAGCAACATGTTGGCAGGTATAGTTTGTTTGTTGCAAGTTCTAGTCTGAAGCGCGTATGCAGCATTTTATAATGTCAAGGGTGTATGTGACATATATGAAGCATGTATCTAGTCTGAAGTGTAATAAACATTTAATACTGAAATGCACATAATGACACATACTCAGTGGCCCTAGTTAGTCCTACGGTTGGTAACGAACATTGTTCTCTCTGTACAACAGCCGGGTGCGCTAACCGTTCGACCATTAACTACTGAGTGACCCGACCGGAAACCGGTTAGATACATATATAGACACAAGCAAACATTCACACACAGATAGATTTCCCCTCTGAAAGTGCGTGAAGGATCCTAAGAATGCTAATGCACTAAAACGAATGATACGTACGCAGTCCCGCACCTACAGTGACCCACGTCGGCGGAAAATAAATGTTCGTTAAATACCGGTATTTACGTACACATTACCACATACTCTGTGTGTCAAGTGGAACGGACGGTTGCTTTTCACCTGTTCCCTCTGCTCAGCCATCCCGACGCTTAATTAATCGACGGTTGACTACACAGTGACCCGTGTTGGCGGTGAAAAGGGTTAGATACGAACTTAGTAAGATAGATAGATAGATAGATAGATAGATAGATAGATAGATAGATAGATAGATAGATAGATAGATAGATAGATAGATAGATAGATAGATAGATAGATAGATAGATAGATAGATAGATAGATAGATAGATAGATAGATAGATAGATAGATAGCCCCTAAAAAGTGAAAGTGCGTGAAGCGCCCTAAGAATGCCAACGCAATAACAACTCAGTGATTCGCTGGATTTTAAACTGGACTATGACAGCATCAGGCTTTTAAGAGGACGCTTTAGCTCCGGCCCAACTCCGACGCGGCCTATTCAAATTCACGTAAAATGCAAAAACGTTTTTCTGAGATAACCCCTGGACCACTTTTAGTGAAATTGATTGCATTTGAGAGAAAAAGTTAAAATTATACTGACTGTTCGAAGCAGAATTTCGATTTTGGTTCTTGAATTTTGTTAAAAAGTTTTCAGAAATTCGAAAGTTTGAAAAAAATAGAAGCATGAAGTTTACAAATTCATAGCTCTGCATAACGAGCAAATATCGCGGTTCTGTAAACGGCATCCATTAGATCATCCAAACCGGACAAATTTAATAGGTTATTTCAAATCTTACGTGGATTTGTTACGTTGTTTCCAAGGGTTCTGCAAAAGCTGTATTTCGATATTACTAAATCTTTTTTTTTAGATTCATGTGTAACACATAAATTTTGTCCGCTTTAGATGTACTCCCAGATGCGACTCACAGAATTGTGATATTGCTTTTCATTGCTGAGTTACAGAGTTGTACACTTTATAGTATCGTTTTCTGAAAATTTTAAATTCTTGCCAATTTTTTATAAACAATTGAGGAAATAAATCGAAAATTACAAACAAAGTCACTAGATTGTAGGCTTTTTTTTTTTCAAATGTAGCACACCTCATCAAATTTGATGCAGTGGTTGCTAAGAAAAACGAATTCTCCTTTTCCATGTATTTAGATAATAGCACCCGAGCTAAAGCTTCCTCTTAAGGCCAATTTAGAGTCCGTCGTGACGTCGGCGTGCGCACACGGGCGTTACCTCCCGTTCGGCAGAGTGAACCCTTGATTGTCCGGGGCGCCAACGTGGCTGTCCTCCCTTCTTCCCGGCGTTAGTCATGGAGTCTCGTCTGCGCCGACACCGTGATAGAGTATCCTCAATCTTGGCGCCGGACTGCGACCCTCTCGTTACCCGCCTTGCTTCATGTGTGTGACAGGCAGCTTTTTGGCTCGGTGTTATCGGAGCCGGGGTGGCGGCACCAGCAGCTACACACGCGCGAAGCACGCATTTAGGCAGAGCACACTAAAGAGGCGAGCCTGCGCATCACTGTTGCATATGGCAGGCATCCGCATTCGTAGCAGAGCGCTCATCATATGGCCGATTTACTACTGCTTCATGCTCACCCTACATGTCCATCGCTCTTAAACGTTAAACAGTGCATTTGAACAGCGTGCAGCGATGCACGCATGGCATGCCGTATTACGGCTGACACTAAGTCAAGCGCAGGCTACACCGGACTAATAATTTGCCTTTATTACAGAATGGCGGGCATCGCGTCATCTGCAATGACCACTTCGATCAGCTCAACTTCATATATATTACCCATTGTGCCACTTATTGTGTTACCCGATGTGCTCATGTGCTGCGACCTTGTGTTACAGTGTCTGGCTGTCTATTGTACAAATCATTTAGGCTTCTTAGCCAGCATTCAACTTGCAATCCACTCTTTTGACATGTTTGGCCACTGCATACTCCAAGTGGGCATAAGTAGGTTAGTCCTGGCTGCATTTTCTTCAATCCGTGTTCAGTGACCTCCTAAGAAAAAAGTGACGCAGGCATTAGTGGCACAAGATATGTCGCCATAGTTAAAGCTATGCTACTCATCATCGGAGTACTTAAACAATATAGTAAGCAAGAATAACATCGGAAAGAAAAAGCCCACTCAAGCATTAAGCAGTTAGAAAGCAAGATATTGTTGCGATAGTCTTAATGAAGAAATCATAATTTGTTTGTGGAAAGCCTGAAGGCTAGCCTGACGTTAAATATGTCTCGTCTGCTTTTCCGCTCAAGAGAGAAGGCGAGATTGGAAGACAGAGGTATGGAGTGCACTGACAATGTTAGACAGTACAATGACAGCATATACAGGGCACTCAATGTAACACTAATTGTAACCAAGAAAATGCTATGCTAACTGCTTATAGCCTGCCTGCACAGGGATTTATGCGTTTGCCGGAAAATATTTGTCGCAACCAATCAGAGTAACAGAAAGCATAATAAGCAGTATTTTCATGAATAATTTTTACCACCATAGTTTATTAATACGTGTATGTTGGAAACAACCAGACACTAATATTGTAACTAAGCTTCACTTTTTTATTCCTCGTGGAGCGCTTCAACTTCGATACGGTCATAATCAACGTCAAGCTCACTTTGTAAAGTATCCTACTGCTGTGGCACATTGTTTGTAAGCTGAGCGAAGCTGACTTTCACGCTCTCGTATGACAAAAACAAGCAACGCCTAATATTTCTTCTTTACTTTACGTTGCTGTTCGCCCACGGCTTGGTAATGTGTGCCAAGGCAGAAGCATTCACTTAACTGAATGCGCAATTAGATGACCTAGGGTCACATTGGATGATGACTATCTCTGAACAGATGCGCTCCCGCCGAGTCAAAGGGAAGTTGCTTTCAAATACAATTGCCTTAGCGCTTGGAAAATTACCATGTGCCACCATCTGAATAGAAAAGAAGTTATTTGAGAAGCCATTATTTGCGCTAGATAACAACCGAGAAACTTCTGGTGGCAAACCTGATTTGGCGTAGGTAGTAATGCGTTCTTCGTTAGATGCATCATTAACGGAGGTCATTTCATACTTTACTTTTGGTCAGAAACCTTTATCGAAAGATTCATGTAGTGGTAGATGGTGTGACGAGAAGCAATGGCGTGAGACGTAATTGGCGTAATTAATTGATTGACAACAACGAACAAGCTAGTAGTGTGGACACATTGCCGACAACCTTAATAAGTAAACGCAGTTTAACTACCGGAATGCACACTGCTGTTTATATTGTTCTCTTTAAGCTGTTTATGTTTTGAAGTCTTTTTGAGGCTACGCCCGGGCCCGGTGTTCGGACAAAGATGCGCTCTCTGTTTTTGTGCGAATAAAGAACATTATACAGGCGATACCAGAAGGCGTAAAAAGACCTTGCGCAAATTAAGCTTATCGTAGCGCGCATTGTGCAAATCTTTGAATGACCACGTATGAATACTGAGGATTATGGTTGTAACCAATCGGCCGGTTGGCCTGTTCCACTTAACGATTCAATCTTTCGATACGCGTCTAACTGATGAACATTTCGCGCCACCTCATTCTTTCTGGCTTGGAGCCTCTTCGGCTGCTTTGTTTGTTACCAAGCTCCCCCTTAAAACCTGCATTACGGCTGCTTCGTTGCTCGACTTCTAGTAGAAGCAAGCGGCATAAGTTAACTTCACGGGCATTGCCAATTTACAAGTTATTCACCTACACAGAAGGATATTCATACTATATCTATTGAAGCGATTGGGCTCGGGACGATACGTACATGCAGTGACGCGTCATACCTCATCCTTCTGTGTTTAGTGCAATGCACATTAAAACCACATGAACTATTAGTTATGTCACGTTTTTCGCAGAAAAGCAACTCGCGCTCTCTAGCGTCAAGGAGGGCCCCGGTTATGTGCGACTTTATTCCTTTCCTTTTTGTTTTGTCACCGCAGTGATGTCCCACTCCATATGTTGCACAAAATTATCATCCGTCTGTATGCATGTAGGTTCCCACTCCGTAAACAACATGACACGGCGTAGGAAATCGATATGACAGCTTAGCGAAATAATATTTGAACGCATGGAGGGAATAATTTAACGGTAGAATTTGGTTAACAGCATACAGTACTACATGAGATGATTCAATATCGACAAGGTTCGGAATTTTTTTAACTTGAAGCGCGCCGTCAATGCTTCATGGTACATCAAAAACTTTAACTGGCGAATGAATGAATAATGTATAACTGTCGACGTGAGTTGGCATACTGCCAAACTACTCACGCTGATCTGCAGCTGATTAGAACAGGTTAAATCAGTGATTACCTAAACTTTGGTCATTGTCTTAAAGGGATTCCGCACATCTAGCAACTATGAAACCTTTCACTTTCTTTCCAAATGCTATAAGCACATAATTTTATTGAAACTATGGAGATACACCAATTGCAAAGCATTAAAATGTTAACAATTTTCAAAGACGAGCCAGCATGAAAGTGGCCTTAAACACTCTTTTTAACACGGTAATGTAATCTTGCTAGTTGTGAGAGAATGCTTCTGTGAGCACCTGAGACAAACATTACTCAATTGTACGCAGCGTGGGAGGCGCAATGCTACTCTAAAGATCGCTCATACTTTCCTACGGGTAAAATTCTGCGAGCTCGTCGTAGCCAATGGGCGCAACCGAAACAGCCAGAGCTTCAGTGTAAGGCGAGGGTAATGCCTACGCTATTTCAGCGCTTTTATAATCACTCACAATGCTTGCCGTAGTGTCCGCTGGACCCACTCCCGCATTATAGTAGACTTTAGCAATTCCTTCGTCAAACACCCGCCATTTAAACTGCACATGATGACGCCATGGCACCCTCATACGACTATTGGCCAAATGTGTGGAATCGTCATGAGAAATCTGAGCTTTCTCAATGGCCAAAAAAGTGCATGCAACGGTAACAATTTTCGTTATACTTCACACATTAATGATTACCAGATAATACTGAGTTCTGCGTGTTTGAGCCAAAATTCGGTTTCGTACTTCTGACCTTCGGCAGCCGTCGTCTGCAGGAGGTGTTTCGCCTCATTCGCAGCGTCAAGATTGTTGCTTCTCTGAAGTTTGGCTTACAGCTATGACACTTGGCGTCAGCGCATTCTTCCAGTGTGTCTTTCACTTTGTGTGTTGAATTTGTCAGAGACTCACATGAACGCACTTTATCGTTGTCGACGGACTAAGCCAGCCTCTTTGAAAATGAATGCAAGACAAAATATCGGGGCGAACTTTATTGCTGCGAGAGCGGCGACTGTGGCAAAAAAAGAGAAAAAGATTCATCGAAAGGCAGGGAGGTTAACCAGAGGCAGTTTCGGTTGGCTACCCTGCACGGGGGAAAGGGTGAAGGGGGATAAAAAGAGAAAGAGAGCGGAAGGGGGAGTTAGAAATAAATAGAGGCGAGCACGACCAAACCACGTACGCTACAGAGCCGTAGGGGGCGGCGTTATTACCGTCTATCGTGAAGCCCCACAGACCGCAGGTACCTTAAAGCGCGAGTAAGGCCGTTAGTGTGGATGTTCTGTTGTAGTACTGACTTAAAGCTTTCAGTTCTGAGAGTGGACGATTGTGCAACTGGTCCAGTACTCTGCACAGCGCTTGTCTCTGAACACTATATCGCGGGCAAGCACAGATAATATGAGCGCCTCATCGATGTTGCATTTCGCGCACGTGGGGCTGTTGGCCATTCTAATCAGGAAAGCATACGAGTTCGTAAATAGAACGCCTAGCCACCGACGGTACAGCATGGTCTGTTCACGTCGTGATAACCCAGACGGTAGGTGCCTCCGTATGTCCGGAGACAAGGAACGCAAGCGACGCCTGGGGAAAGCTTTCGAGTCCTCCAGACGCAAAGTACATTCACGGGAAAAGAGTCACAGCCCAGCCGCAGCGTCGGTTCGCGAAAGCGGAATCAAGACACGTTGACCACTTTCATGTGCAGATCGGGTGGCTTTTCGGCGTGGTCATTTGCCCTGATGCTGCAATGTCCTGCAAGCCATTGAAAGATTATGTCGTGTCCCTTGTCGTGGCTAAGATGATACATGTGTCGAATTTCTGAGGCCAGTTGTTCATTGGGTCCGGGGCGCATTGGGCTTTGTATGCACTGAAGGGCAGCCTTGGAGTCACTAAAGACTGTTCATTGTTGCTGCGGTTCCTGATTAATGGAATCAAGTGCAGCACGGTGTGTTCCAAGTTCAGCACCCGTTGATGTGGTCAAACATGAAGTTATTAATTTGATTTCTTCAGATTTTGCCGGGATGATGACTGCAGCAGCTGAGCTGTTGAGTTTTACCGAACCATCTGTGTAGACATGTTGCCGGGATCTGTGTACGTTGTGAATGTGTTCCAAAGTTACTTGTATCAAAGCTTGCAACGGCGCTCCAACTTTCTTTCTGATTCCTGGAAATGTCAATTGCACTTGTGGCCGGTACGGACCCCACAATTAATCTGATAATCGTGTAGCGGGCGTAAATTCAGATGGCAAGTAGGAATGATGTCTTAGAACACTTTAGGGAATAGGTGACTGTGGCCTCTTTGCTGGCAAACAAGCAAGTTGGTGTGAGGGATTCAGAATCAGGTGTCGTATGTTGGCTCTCAGGACATCTGTATCTATATAGACTGTGAAAGGGGTGTCTCCGGCAATAACGACTGTCGCAATCGATGAGGTACTTTCGGGGAGACCGAGACAAGTTATGAATGCTTGTGCTTGCACACTCTGAAGTTTGCCGATATTTGTAGTGCAAGTATTTCCTGGTACAGGTAAGCTGTACCACAGGAAGCCCAGAAACAGTGCTTTATATTGTTGCAACTTTGATGGTACTGTTTCGCCCCAGGACTTCCCGCCGCGAAATGCAAAAAGGTCAAACGGCCAAACGCTTGGTCATGTATGAGAAGCGAGGGCTCCAAGATCAGTCCCTATCAATGATGACGCCAGGAAAGAGATGCGTTCGTCTGTATCGTACAGTTTGGTCATTAATCCGGAAAGCATACGGGGCCATCGCTTTGCGAGTAATACCACCGAATGCACATTTCTCACGGGAAAGCTCCAGGTCTTGCCTCCTTTGGTATGTTGACACGGCCGTTGAAGCCTTCTGAATTCGTGCGCGGGCTTGTAGACGCGCCACTCCCGAATCCCATGTGCAAATCTTGTCTGCTTATACGGAAAAAGTGCAGTGCGTCGTTTACCACAAGGTGTGCAGCTTTGGCAAGCCTTGCTAGGTGACAGCCTCTCTGTTTAGTTCGCGTGTCGTAGGTGCCCAAATCGAATTACTACTGTTCAGGGGAAAATATATAACTATATTTAAATTGCACGCCGCTCAGTGGGCGGACGATGCGTCCAACCTATGGCCTTCGCAGTGGCAGGCGTTGAAGAAAGAGCGGAAGCACTGCGACGAGGATCAAAGGCAATCTTTGAGTGGCGCTAACTCCGCTTTCACGGAATGGGTTCAATTAATTTTGATTGCAAAATATTTCTAAACATGTGTCTTTTCATGTGATACAATTTGATCAACATCAACAAATTGTGTTGCAGAGCCCGCTAAAGTTGTCTTGTGCAGCAGCGCATGCATAAATGAATCAGTTGTTAAAATTCCACTAGATGCTTTAATATGACTTAATTATAAGATTGCGTTGGGAACAAGAAAGTTTTTACGTCGTTGAGTCAAGTATTATTTGTCACATCTCAACCAATCGCCTTCGACAGCACGTTCCATCCCCTAAGAGCGGTAACTCCACCAGCGCAGAATAACGCCATTAAGTTCGTAAGACTGGTGCCCCCTTTTGTTGAGTTTGCTTCGTATGGCGGCAGCTGCGGCAGCCGGTTCTTTTTTGCCAATTCGCTCGCGCTCATATTTAGCGCAAGTATAGAAGTTCGTGCCTGTGCTACCATTCCCTACACGCCTGTTGGCTGCAGTACTCGTAGATACAGCGGCGGACATTGTATGTTTGCTGGTCTTATGAAGATTTTAGCTTTTTTCAATGCACCCCCTTTGTAGGATTTCAAACGTCAAAATTATGTCGTAAGTTGGCATTAATTCCGCCCCAGGGAATGAATTCACAGTTTTTTGGAAGGGCTGTTCTCCGGCAAGCTTTGCTAATGGCGTGCACGCTTGAGCATTGGCTGGAATTTGTTCAATTCTGGCGTACGAACATTCTCTTATTACGGACTGTGGTATATGTTTCTTGTCGAAGTACCCACGATTTATATATTGCATACTTTTTTTTATGCATAAATATAAAATGGACGATCCCACTTCAGGTGCAATTACATAATGCAAAATAATCCTAGGTTGAGTGCCGTGCAAGGGCGGATCCAGGTGACTACTTTGAGGGGAGAGGACGCTTTCCTAATGCGCTTAGGGTGGCTGGTGGATAGCGCAAATAAACACATGTCTGTAAACAAATGGTCATGAATATTTCTCAGTTGCGTCCCTTAGTGCATATTTTTCATCCATAACATCTTGCCGACAACCATGTGACCAGTTTGAAAACAATTTATTGACACCGGTGGGCATAGTCAAACTTGTAATAGCACTAAAAAAACTGTAAGAAGACAGATAACAGAGGTACACTTCGCACTTTACCTTTCAGTAACGAAAAAATGTAGGCAAGAAAACAAAAACATATTAAGCATTTCATTTGAAATGGTTTCTGAAGTGCAGAGAAAAAAAGCGTTAAAAATTTTTCATTTTTAAGCGATACAAATGACTGTCCACGATCGTGGTCAAGAGTTGGGAGCATGGTAAAAGTCAGAGAAACAATGTTCACCTTGCAGGCATAAGAAAGCAATGCATTTCATGCACAAAACTCTCGACATTGCATTGCAATCTTTGTTCCTTCATCGCATTTTCAACTTCACAAAATTCTGGGAAGTGATCAAAACCATTTTCTAGGGCCATCGTCGGCTAGGTAGGCTGGTCTTGTCTCTGGAGCTGCTGGTCTATTTTTGTACAATTATTTCCGGGTACCATGTTGATTTGATTTGTATCGGGTTATTGATTAGGCTACATCATGCTTGAAAGACAGGAGAGACCGAACCTCATTTTGTTGTAGGTGTAAAGCTAGCGCAACGGCATTTAACCCACGCATTGGAGGCATCAGTGTCTTGAAAATGTGTAACCACCCCAACGGTTCATTTCCAAGAGTCGACCTTCGTCCTAACATATGAAATATACTTGTGGATGAGGTCTACTCCACTCATCAATTGGTTATATTGCGATGCACTTCTCAGGTGCGGCACAAATTTTGTTCGTTTCATCCTTCGACCAGCACTTGCATGAAGAGATAGCGTCTATTCCGACAGCACCGGAAAAGCAAGTTACGCCTTTGTTAACTTTCGATTTGACAAGACACAGATTTCTGTTCTCACACAGGAGGGACCTTGGTTCTCCAGAGCTTACATTTTTGCCAGTGGGAAGGTTTATAGCACCGCCTTCAGTGGCGTTTGGAATTACTCTTCCACGCCTGAGATTTTTCTCCTAAAGTAAGCAATCAAAAATCTTCAATGTGGTAAAATATTGTTTCGGGAAAATATGTGACTGCTGGGCAGTTGTCTCCACACGCTGTATTAACACTGCTCAGTCTAGACCAATGGCTCTCATGAGATAAGAGAGTATTGTACCTTACCCAGTGCACGCGTAAAAATCAAGTACTAAACTATTGGGGGACGCTGAAAGAAAATGGGTGTGAAAGCGCGCTGCAGAACGCGGAAAAAGACCGAACAAATATGCATACCTACAACTTATGTCCAGAAATGGGAAACCGAGTGCTTTGCGTTCACAACTTCTGTCCACAAACGGGAACGTCCTTTCAAGAAATCTGATAAATGCAAATTTTGGCTTTATGTACATTGAAACATTATTATGCGATTCACAACGAACAGTGCCACGAATTTTATCCGCTGTGTTCCATACGCATGAAATAATATTTGCAGAAATTTAACTTACACCTTGGTGGCCGCGCGCTGCGTGAGTTGGTCTCCGTCACTTGGATTGTTTTACGTCAGCCTCTGACGGTAACTTGTGCTCAACTCTTTTAGCTCACGAGTAAAGCACACTCTGTGCCACGACAGGCGTGACTTTGAATGACACTGAACGGTTTCGAGAAGAATTAATACTGAAAGGTTACACCTGCCACTACGGAATCCTAGCATTGCTGTTCGGAGTAAAGGAGCACGTGTCTCTAAGTTAAGGAACGAGAAGGCAAGGCTCCGTCCTTGCTGCCACGCTGATGGCCCCGCTTATTTAAACGACCTTCTACTCCCTGAAGAGGCAGAGTTGCAGGTGGAAAGGAAACGATTACCTCACTTACACACAGGCGGCAGTTGCGATAGCCAGTTTCGTGCCCAACAAAAAGGTAGGAGGGGGGGGGGTGCTTTGCTCCCCGCAGTCAGTGATGGTCGCCGTACCTACCGTAAAAATCTCACGTGCCGAAAAATCGCCGTCGTGAAAGGTGGAAGGAGGGGCTTGATTGATTACAGGACGTGGGGAGGGGGGGCTGGATGTACCCTCTGAGGATCCACCACTGGCGTCGTGTTCAAATATGTCACCTCACCTCTTCGCCTTCTGCAACTTATGCATTAATGCTACTGAATTGAAAATATGTACAATATTTAGGCTTGTCCTGTTTAACGAAAAAATGTGTAGGTTGTGCTTCAGAGGAACCCTCTACAGCGAATTTCTTACATCTCTTATTCAAGTATAAGTGCATTGGCTATAAAATAACTTACGATGCACTCATTTTGCCCCGATCCGGTTTGAACCCCATTGTCACATCTTCTACTGCATCCAACTTGTATCTGGGAAAGAAGAATAAAAAGAAATTGCGAAACATGACTTCAGTAAAGTAATTATATCTTTGGGAAGCTTATAAATGACAGTTCTGGTCGTCCTCTTTGATTTACCTGTTCTTTCAAAAAAAGAAATGAAAACAACTCATCGTATAATGAAAATTGGCTTGAGAAATTGTTTCAAGTATACGCTTTAATTATAAAAATGTATGGAAATCGCTTGGGCATTTCACTAAGTCTACATTTTGGAAGACACGCTATATATGTGTCCTACGCAAATTGTATGCTTGACTTCAGCGAAATCTACGCAGATTGTGCAAATAGCGCAAAGGACAAGGACGAGGCGAGTGGCACAACACAGCACTGAGTTGTTCACTCACCTTGTCCTTCTCCATTTCGCTGTTGAAAAAGAATGTCACACCAACTTGCCCAAGGTACTACTGTGCCTGTTGAAAGAGAACAAGTTTGGTTGGGTACCCTGCCAGTTGTTAAATATGACGGCAACCAAATTTGTCGACTGAGAGCGAAGGTGGTGCTGGACGGAGTGCTTGGCGCAATGTCGAATGTCGCAAGAGGCGCCGCTCCTTGATTGTGAGATGAGTATGCTCTCGTCGTAGGGCGCGTTCGCAGCCGTACACCTACCACCTATTTGAGGCACATGGGTTGTCTGTTGAAAACTTAGCCCCACATAGTTTAAAGCTGTGGTAGGAAGAGGCTGTGTTTGCGGTTTTTCCACCACCTAATCTGGCGGTTGCAGGACACGTTCATGGCCACACTGGCAGAGATGTGCTTCGTGCATCGTATGTAGGTAAGCCGGTTGGTCTCATCATCTGAACGAAGCTCTCAAACGAGCTTACAAAGCACATGGAATTTACACAATTCTAAAGTGAATAATTGGATGAATACGTGGTTTCTTACAACTGGAAAAAGTAGAAAGCTCAGGTGCTCCGCCGTTAATATGTGAGCGTCAACGCGCTGTCCTGATTTCCATAAATATATGTACTATTGGCTACAAAGGAGTCGTCGTTTTCCTCTTATTTTGATCGTGGTGATTGGTTTCTTAATTTTACCAATTTAGGCCTACATTAGCTGAGATTACTAAACTAAAGGCATATTAACTACGCCAGACTAGGGTACCTCCTTCCACCAATTGATCAGTAGTAGTGAGCAATCAAAGGTTTATTTTCTTGCGCTTACAACAATAGCAGCAATATGAAAACTACAGTAAAAGAAATGTCAGCTTGAGCGTCACAACCCCCTTATCAAAAAATCCGAAAATAAGGGAAAAAAAAAGACAAATTCGCACCGTGCAACGACGTTCATGCCGAGCAGAAATGCACTTACAAGAACAGAATCCACCATCATATCCGGCACAAATAAATAGCAAGAAAATAATTACGGAACCAACAAATCACTTCATATCATCAAGAAGACAAGCATACACAGCACGTACTGCACACTAGCGCCCTCGTGCCTCTACTGTGGCCAGCAAAGCGTCATGCCGTCCAACAAAACAAATCGACTTCAATGCGTGCCTTCATCATCAAACACCTTAATCGAATGAATGAATGAATGTTTGGTTTTTATTGGCGCAAGGGCCAGTAATGGCCAAGGAGCGCCAAGCCAGTGTTGATGAATTCGCAATGTAGTTATATGTTCAATGAGCTTGATGTGACGTGGCTGTAAAGGGGCCTTAAAAATAGTCGCTCTAGAGTGCGTAAAATCTATGTGTTATAAGATTATGTCGATGATAATGACATGTTCAATGAGAAATAAAGTACATCGTGAGGGAATGATGCATTATAAAAGATCTGTGAGATGGTAAAATTACCTGGAGCACTACTGCCTCGCCAGAGCCCTTGAAACACAAGGGCCTGGAGGCATGTGCTATACAGTATGACTTTCACAGTGGCATCCTCTCAAGAGAGGAAGCGCTACGAATGTATGGTACTAATAACGTGTAGGACAACATCTCTGAGAAAACCTAGGACAGTGTTTGTATTAAAAAGCGGTTCTGGACCGAGAAACATTACAGGATGAAGAGGAATGTGTTGACGGTATGCTAAGGAAAAATGTCTCCTTCTCTCAGATTCGTCTTTCCGACACTCCAGGAGAACGTGGAGCACGGTGAGCCTCTCCCCGCATCTGCCACATGTTGGAGGGTCATTTCCGGTGAGTAAAAAGTTATGGGTGCCAAATGTGTGTCCTATTCTAAGACGACTGAATAGGACATCTGTGCGCCGTGATTTTATTGCAGAAGGCCAGAACCCTAATTGTGGCTTTATTACGTGCAGCTTATTATTTGTTTCCCTGTCCCACAAGCGTTGCCAGTAGTTTCGCAGTTTCCTGCGCAAGATGGGCCTCAAATCTGTGACAGGGACTGCAGCAGTAGGATGAGCAGAATACGATGCAATTGTTGTGGCCATCTGGTCTGCCAGAACGTTACCTTCGATGCCCCTATGACCCGGCACCCAGCATATGATGACATGCTGGTTACATATATATGATTTACATAGGACGGAATATAGTTCATTGATTACTGGATTTTTGTGCTTACAAAATGACATCAAAGCCTTCACAGCGCTTAGAGAGTCCGTATATATAACAGATTTTTTGAGTTTTGTTCTCCTTATATGCTTTACAGCCGACAGTAGTGCGTAGGCCTCAGCCGTAAAGATGCTTGCTTCCGGATGCAGTACATCGGATTCCGAAAAGGATGGGCCGACGGCTGCATAGGACACCCCCTCGCGTGACTTCGATGCGTCTGTGTAGAACTCCGTGCAGGAGTGTTTGTATTGGAGTTCGCGGAAATGCATTTGTATTTCAATCTCTGGGGCGTGTTTTGTAACTTGCATGAAAGATATATCGCATTGTATCATCTGCCACTCCCAGGGAGGTAGCAGCTTAGCTGGAGGCATTAGGCGATGTTTGAGGATTGGGACATCCATTTCAACACTAAGCTCCCTCACACGAAGTGAGAACGGCTGTCTTACAGAGGGACGATTACGGAAGAGTGTATCATATGTCATATCGTTAAGGGAATTAAAACACGGATGTTCAGGATTAGAGTGGACTTTCAGGAAATATGTTTGGCTGATGTATGTTCTCTGGAGATGGAGTGACCACTCATTTGATTCGACATACAAACTTTCAATGGGACTTGTTCTGAAAGCGCCAGTGGCCAGTCTAATTCCTAAATGGTGAACCGGATCTAGCATCTTCAGCGCGCTCGGGGCTGCAGAGGGATAAATCACGGCACCGTAGTCCAATCGTGATCGAAAGAGGCTTTTGTGAAGATTCATCAAACATTTTCTGTCGCTGCCCCATGCTGTATGGGATAAAATTTTCAGTAAGTTCATTGTTTTTAAGCATTTCACCTTGAGATATTTTATGTGTGGAATAAATGTTAGTTTAGAGTCAAGTATGACACCTAGGAACTTGTGCTCTTTGTTCACAGGGATTTGCTGGCCATACATTTGGATATCGGGATCTGCAACGAGGCCTCTCTTTCTTGTGAAAAGCACACAAGAACTTTTGTTCGGGTTCACTTTAAATCCGTTTTCGTCTGCCCATTTATATACTTTGTTCAAGCCCTGTTGTACTTGCCTCTCACACACTGCAAGGTTCCAGGATTTGAAACCTATTTGTATATCATCGACGTAAACAGAATAAAAAATGGTTGGCGGTAATGAAGCACGGAGGGTGTTCATTTTCACGATAAAGAGTGTGCAGCTAAGCACACCTCCTTGAGGTACACCACTTTCTTGTATAAAAGGTCGCGACAATACATTGCCGATTTTCACGCGGAAGGTATGTTTCGACAGATAGCTTTCTATTATGTTTAGCATATTTCCACGGATGCCCATCCCCGACAAGTCTCGTAAGATCCCGTATCGCCACGTCGTGTCGTACGCCTTCTCCTTATCGAGGAATATCGATAAGAAGAACTGTTTATGTACAAATGCGTCGCGGATATTTGCTTCAATGCGTACAAGATGATCAGCCGTGGACCGCCCTTCTCTGAAACCACACTGATAGGGATCAAGCATATTGCGCAGTTCAAGGAAATGTATTAGTCTACGATTAATCATTTTTTCGAATAGCTTACAAAGACAACTTGTAAGAGCTATCGGGCGATAACTTGCCGCCAAGGAAGGGTCTTTGTCCAGCTTCAAGACGGGAATAACAATAGCCTCCTTCCATGAGGATGGGAGGTATCCGGCAGCCCAGATAGAGTTGAAAAGTGCCAGGAGTGTCATTTGTGGGTCTTCGTGTAAGTTCTTAATCATGTCATAGATGATTCTATCAGCTCCCGGAGCAGAGCTTCTACATGTGCTCAATGCAGCTTTAAGCTCGGCAATGTTAAAAGGACGGTTATAAGGTTCATCCGGACGGCATTTACGATCAAGTGTCTTAAGTTCAGCTAAGTGTTTATATTTGAGGAATGATTTTGTGTAATGTGTGGAGCTTGATACATGTTCGAAGTGTTCGCCCAGAGCGTTCGCCTGGTCCTCCAAGGTAGTCCCTTGGTCGTCCACTAAGGGCAGAGGGTGGATTTGTTGCCCCTTTATCTTTCTTACACCATTCCAAACTTTAGATTCTTGAGTGTAGGATGTGATGCCCGAGAGAAACCTCTCCCAGCTAGCTCTCCTTGCCTGTCTCCGCGTGCGCCTCCCTTGTGACTTTGCCAGTTTAAATTGAATAAGGTTTTCTGCAGTCGGAGAGCGACGCAGCAAACCCTACGCTTTGTTTTGTTTCTTTCGTGCCAGTCTGCACTCTTCATTCCACCAGGGTACCCGTCTTTTACAAGAGAGACCTAGTGCTTGGGGAATGAACTTTTCAGCTGCGTCGAATATAAAAGAAGTAAAATATGCTACAGCATTGTCTATGTTAAAATCGGTGATAAAATCTCGTGATAAGTAAGTTGCTTCCTTAAAATCATTCCATTTGGCGGAGGCTAGTTTCCACCGGGGTGTATGTAGGGGGCATTCATGTTGAGGCATTGAATTTAACATTACAGGAAAGTGGTCACTTCCATATGGATTTTTTATTACATGCCATTGCAAGTCCGGGAAAATTGAAGCCGAGCCAATAGACAGGTCTATTGATGAATATGAATTGTTATGGATATTATAATAAGTTGGCTCCTTCTTGTTGAAGAGGCATGCACCGGAGTTCACAAGAAAATTTTCAATGAAACGGCCTCTCGCGTCACATCGCGAGTCTCCCCACATGGTGTGGTGTGCATTAAAATCGCCTGCAAGTATGTAAGGGTCCGGAAGCTGATCGATTGGGTTATAAAAATCATTTTTTTCCAGATGAAAATTGGGGGGTATGTATAAGCAACATACAGTGATCAATTTATTAAAAAGAATTGTCCGAATTGACACTGCCTCAAGGGGCGTCTGAAGGTGACCTGGTGACAGGCTACGGACTTGTCTACAACTATTGCAACACCGCCAGACGAGGTATTCGCCTCGCTGCGGTCTTTACGGTAGATGGCGTACTGACAAAGAATGTTTGTTTGTGTGGATTTAAGATGTGTCTCCTGAACACACAGCACCTTTGGGTTATGTTTGTGTAAGAGTTCTTTAATGTCATCGAGGTTGTGGATAAGACCTCTAACGTTCCAGTGTATTATTTGTGTAGCCATATTGTTCGTGTTTTTATGCTGTGTGTCAAGAGGAGTTTAGAGAGAAGACTTACGGACCCGTTTCAGGCCCCGTGATTATGGTACGGGTTCTGTCTTTTTTGGAGCGGTCGCGAGACTCGCGCTGCTCCCGAGGCGCTGGATGCGCCTTCTGGCTCGGGGTTGTGTCCATCGACTCCTGGGAGCCGCTGGACTTCCGCACACTAGAGCGGGGTGTTTTCAGGGTAGGCCTTGCCTCGAAAAGCAGAGCCTTGGAGGCCACCAACCCAGAGGTCGATGGGCCCTCCTTTAGAGACGGCGCAGCAGCTCTCGCTACTGTCGCCTGGGGGGCTGAGGACACTGCCGTGGCCACACTCTTTGTGGGCCGGGCTGATGCCCCAGTCTGCTGCGGTGCTGCCCCCCTACGCGCCGCACCAGCATACCCTGCGGTATGGAGGAAAGAAATACGCTTTCGCGCTTCTTGAAAAGAAATGTTCTCTTTGATCTTTAATGTGATGATTTCCTTTTCCTTCTTCCAAGAAGGACATGACCGAGAGTATGCAGGGTGGTCACCCTCGCAGTTTGCGCAGCGCTGTGCCTTGGTACAATTACCGGCAGGGTGTTCGTTTGAAGCGCACTTTGCACATGTGGTACGGCCCCGGCAGCTCTGAGAGCCGTGACCAAATCGCTGGCACTTAAAGCAGCGGCGCGGGTTCGGAATGTAGGGCCTTAGTTTTATTTTCATATAGCCTGTTTCAATGTACTCTGGTAAAGTGCTTGTGCAGAATGTCAAAATTATGTGTTTAGTGGGGATCTCTTTGTTATCCCGCCTGATCTTTATTCTTTGGACATTTGTCACGTGCTGTTCCTTCCAGCCTTCAAGCAGCTCGGTTTCACTCAAATCAAGGAGATCTTGTTCGGATACGACTCCGCGTGTGCTGTTCAAAGAGCGATGCGGATTTATCGAGACGGGGGTACTATTAATTTCAACAAGTCCAGATAGATTCTCGTACTGTTTCTTGTCACTAACTTCGAGCAACAGATCGCCGCTGGCCATTTTCGTGACCTTGTAGCCGGGACCTAGTTTCTCAGTAAGAGACTTTGCGACAACAAATGGTGATAGGGTTCGAGCTGTTTTATCAGGGTTTCCACAACTTAAGACATGGTACTTTGGATAAATTTCTTTGGTCTGGCCAAAAAGTTTCAGGGAGTCATTGGTGCGCCCTCTCTTGGAGAGAGGGCGATCAGGGAGTCGGGGGAATGATGAAAAAGCCATCAAAATAAATATCACTTCGGTAGCTATGCCAGCCGCCCACCACCGAGCCCAACAAGGGGACGCTAGGAAGCCCAAAAGCTACGAAGACGCCAGCTGTACATAGTCACTATAACCCAATATACTATACCCAAGGTTGGATAACTACACCAGGTTAACCCTCGCCACCTGGAAGTCTGGAAGTAAGAAGAAGCGAAGAGAAGACAGGAAAGATTGAAAGTGAGAGAGAAAGACAAAGATTGAAGAGAAGGACAGGAAAAGGTGACTGCCGATTTCCTCCAGGTGGGTCAGCCTGGAGGTGCCGTCTATGTGAAGCCGAGGCCGAAGAGGTGTGTTGCCTCCGCCGGGGGGCCTTAAAGGTCCAAACACCCAGCATCGGCTCAACCGCCAGGATCCCCTTTTCCCCAGACACGGCTACACGCGGGAGGGTCCAACCCTCGTGTGCTCGGGTACGTGGTGTCGCAACACACCAAACGCCTGCTGACGCAGACGCCCCTGCGGGACCTTAATCGACATGAGTAGTGTACTTACAAAGACATTCATGTATGGCTATTGATTTTATACGGTCAGCCGCAGCTATCAACCTTTGTTTACGAATATTTTAGATGATTTTTGCAATAACCTTTATGTAAAATTGCGTTGCTTTCATTTCCCGTGATCGAATCATGCAAAAGATGGTAATATGTTGCGGGGACAGTGGCCCTCTCAAGAGACGCCAAGAAAATGTTTAACGCTCACTTTAACACAGCCACTGCATTAGCAGCCACATCCTAACCGGTTTGTCAATACTACGAGCAGCATGTGCTGTATTTCGGCTAATAACTACGTTTTCACTTTCTAGAAGCACTGAACCACTTTGAAATTAGCTTATCGATTACCAACCGAAGATTTCAATGCCATTTTATGTGTGAACCAGGCAGGCGAGCTCTGGCACATTTGTATGAGAACGCTGTTGACTGCACGCGAGCCTGTCTCTCTAGCTTGATTTACCGGGGTCCGCCAATTAAAATATTCCCCAGCTCTACCTCAAATAACATCATGAGGCAATGACTCCACTAAAACAAATGCCACTGGCCCAAGTGCAGCTGTGGAGATGATCAACACGGATGAGAAAATAGCATCACAGCTCATTCCTTAGTACTTGTACCTGACCTGGTCGTCCTTGCATTTCGTCGAGCCACTAGCAGTGTTCTTTTCTGTAGAAGCACACTGCCCGACCTCTGACGCTACAATACCTACCTCTGGTCCTATTGCAAACTCTGTTGAGGCGGTGCATGCAAAAGGCCACAGTAGGGATGTGAATGGAGTGATGTCGGCTTCTCGAAAACATAGTGCTCGGTCATTCTCAGCGAGAGCCTTTCTATTTGAATTAGGAAGGAACAGCGCCAACTAAGACGATCACCAGTGGGGAGAACGACACAGGCCAAGCGCCAACTTCATCTGCCTTGCTATACCGGCATGTATTCCTGCAGTGAGTGGTCTGAGCGACAGAAGTGCGAGCGGACAAATGAGCTCCTCTGGGGGCCACTCATTCCTTAAAAAATTTGGAAGTGTGTATCTGTGCACACGGGAGTCTACTGCCGCAAATCTCTTTGCATCGCGCCACCTGAACACGTAAACAGCGGCAAGGCCTTCCTCGTGGCGACGTTCAATTCTCTGCATCCACACACAAATGCCAGTATCGACACCCACGAATGCACACGCACATCTTTTGCCAGATCAGTGTGTTTATCTTAACCAGAAACGAATACTGCAGCCTTACCGCAATGGCGATGTCGGGCGAAACTGAACTGGAATTCGAACCCATATTTTGGGAACGTGTCTGAACCTCAACCGAACGTGACCCCCCGCCTCTCCGTAAATTATATATATATATATATATATATATATATATATATAGAGAGAGAGAGAGAGAGAGAAAGAGAGCGACAGATCATTTACCAGTTCGGAGCGAATCATTTGAAGTGTAGAAGGCGTGAACGGGTGCTCGATACTTTGCGTGATTGTTTGAAGATGCACTTGATCAATCCTCCCCGCAACTTACTAGCAGATTGTTATTACTCATCTGTGGCGTGGTGTACGCGAATGGGGTTCGACAGTAGGTATGTGGTTGGAAACAGCATCCACCTCAGGAGATACGCTGACACTCTATCATTTCAATTGTGTGCCGCGGGCCAAAGTTCCCTTCAAGGGCCCTGCATGTAGACATTTTCGATGACGCTCTCAAATCAGCGGTTAGGTTAACTTGTCACTAAAGCTAGATAAACACGGAGAGTGATGAAGGCGATGTCTTGGAGGATCAAGGAGTTCAGCTTGAATTGCTGTAGTAACCAAAAAACTGCGGTCGGTAGTAAATGGTGTCACCTTGTCTATGATTGGTAAGTGTTACATCGAACTCGAAGCGTTTCATCAAACGCTGGCAGCATTTGATAAAACGGCGTTTCTTCGAACGCGGCGCGAAATTGCGCCACACTGCGATTGGTGTACATGAATATTTGTCCTACGCTGTGCAATGCGAATTGTGAGGTTTCTTTCGTTGCTGCAATGCGGCCGGTAGGCCAAATGAAATACGTTTCAGAAGTATGTCTCGGCGTTTGTCGCGACCAACGGGCGGCGAGGATTGGATGCTGCAAGATGCACTGAAGATGGTTACGTCGGGCGCTACACTTGGCAAGCTGCCGGAGTTTGACGTGAACACCGGGGACTTCGAAGTCTACCTCGAGTGACTCGAGTGCTTCATCGCCGCCAACGACATTGCAGGAGCAAAGAAACTGCAGGTATTCTTGACTACAATTGGCGCAAAGGCTTGCAGAACCATCACGAGCTTGCTTCTTCGAATGACGCCCCGAAGGTGACTTTCAAGGATGCTGTTGGTGCAGTGCAAATGCACTACACTCCGAAGAGTTCAGCTGTGAGGGAAATGGATCGCTTCCAAAAAGACCAGACAAGAAAACAGAGAAGACAAGCAAGAGAAGCATGAAAGCATGTCGGACTTCATTGTGGGTGTCAGAAAACAGGCAGCAACGTGCGCGTTTGGCTCGTTTCTAGAGGAAGCTCTGCGGGCCTTTAAACAGATGCCATACGCTGCCAACTATTAGCGACGCCTGACGCTGAACTGACCTGGGAACGCACCTGCACCATCCCTGCGGCTTTGGAAGCCCCGTCAAAAGACATTCAGCAATTGTCTCGACGGGAAGCGAAGTTCTCACTGAGGGCGTCTTCGACCTTGACAGGCAAAGACAGGCAAGAGGACGGCGTCAGCAAGCAAGTGTAGGCAAGGACACTAGAAGCAACGCATTTGCCAAAGCTGGACAAACACCGTCGCACGGGACTAAAGCTTCGTGTCATAGTTGCGCGGGACACCATGAGCGTGTAAGTTGCCCGTTCGTTAACAGTACTTGTTACAAATGTCGAAGAAAGGGCACTTATCTAAAATGTGTAAAAGCATAGTAGTTAGGCAGCTGGACTATGCTGTTGCCCGAAGTGAGTTATTCACGCTATGTCACGTCGACAAAACTTCGGGTACGCCTGCTGTTGCAGTAATGTTATATTAAATGGAAAGAAAGTGACCATAGAGTTGGGTACGGGTGCTGCTGTGTCGGTTATGTCCGAATCTCAGTGGGTGAGGTTTTTTCCCTCAGCTCATTTCAGAGAAGCGAATGTGAACTTCCTCACAATGGCACACGATACCTGTCGAGATCAAAGGCGTGATAGATGATGATGCTCAATATTATGATCAATGCTATTCACTGCCGCTGATCATTGTAAGGGATACCGAAGGAGCTAGGATGCCAACATTCATTGGCCGAAACTGGCTGACAAATTGATGAAATGATGAACATAAGCACTGTGACTAAGGTGTTTCCGTTATCTGAGATGTACAAAGATGTGTTTGAACCCCCTATCAAGGGCTTTAAATACAATATTAAGCGCAAAAGAGTTACGTCAGTCTTTTGTAAGGCGCGGCCTGTGCCATGTGCTCTTTGTGGGCAGGTTGAGCCGGAAATGGTGAACATGGAAAAGGCAGGAGCCGTCTACAGAGTGAGGTATAGTGTTTGGGCGACGCCTCTTGTCATCGTGCCTAAGAAAGACAAAGGGCCACGTCTTCGCAGTGAACATGGTGTCACTCTCCATCCGGCGATAGAAGTTGACCACTACCCGCTGCCTTGACCACAGGATATTTTCAGGACATTACAAGGCGGAACCGTCTTCTCGGTCAATGACCTATCAAAGGCGTATCTACAGCTTGAATTAGATGAGCTAGCACAATATTTGGCGACAGTGAAGACGCACCAAGCCTTTTCAGGTTCCAGCGTTTGCCTTATAGCGTCGTGTGCGCGCCTGCTCTATTCCAAGCAGTAATGGATCAGATCCTGAGTGGCTTAACGGGAATTGCTTGCTTGAATCCAGCGAGAGCTACCAGCAGTGCCGAGAAAGAGTCGAGCAAGTGCTCATACGCCGATGTAAGCACGGTATAAAGGTCAACTCCGAATAGTGAAATTCTCTTAGCAGAAAGTAACTTATCTGGGTCACAAAATTGATAGACACGGACTGCATCCTACTGTGGATAACGTGATAGTCATAAAAGACGCACCCAATCCAATCAATGTGTCGCAACTTGAAGGCTTTGTGGCAGTGGTAAATTTTTATTCCAAATTCCTTCTAAAATTGGCAATGGTGTTGGAACCCTTATATGAGCTTTACTCAAAGGGAAGAAATGGCACTAGTCACGGCACTGTGACGGTGCATTCAATAAGTGCAAGTCGCTGGCCACTAGTGAAAGTGTTCTTTAATTGTACGATGTTCACAAAGACATTGAAGTAACATTTGTTGCCTCGAATTATGGCTTCGGAGCAGTACTGCTGCATGTGGAAAATGGCGTGGAAAGGCCCGTAGCATTTGCCTCACGGTCTCTCACCGCGTCGCAGCGCAACTACAGGCACATTGGAATAAAAGCCCTGAGTATCGTCTTTGGCATAAAAAATTACACGAATACCTTTATGAAAGAACCTTTAAGCTAGTAAGAGACCACCAGCGACTGACTGTACTGTTGGATCCAAAGAGACAGGGGAGCGTTGTGGCATCAGCGAGATTGCACAGGATATTGACTGTATTGGCTAACTATCGATACACAATAGCGCATAAGCCGGGGTCAACGATTGCTCTTGCCGATGCGTCCTCCTGCCTGCCGTTATATGACACGGAAGAGCAGGCTGAAAAAAAAATTTTTACTTTTTTACTCTCATTGACCTGCCGCTCACTACGAAAGATGTTGGACGTGCCGCAGACCGTGACAGGCTCCTATCAAGCGTTCGGAACATGATCTGGCGCGGTCGGCCAAAAAGTTTTCCAAATGAGCTACAACCTTTTTGGGTTCGTTAGGCTGCATTGTTAGAAAAAACAGGGCTGTAGTGCCTCAAAGTTGGCAAAGAGAGGTTCTAGCTCTTTTGCACGAGCAGCATTTAGGAATCACCAAAACGACGACCTTGGTACGTTCAATGGTGTAGTGGCCAGGCATCTATAATGCTATATAAAGAAGTGGTACGCCAATTTAAAACTTGGCAATCTGTGCTCGCTTCGGTGCAGCCAGTACATTTGTGTCAGTGGCGAGGGAGCGCTTGCCCATGGGATAGAGCACACTAAGATTTTGTAGCTAAAGAAGGCTTTTGATCGCTGTTCTTGCATATTCGAGGTGGCATGAAGTGAAAATTATGCATTAAACGAGAGCTACAAGAACGGTGGAAGCTGTACGTTCGCTGTTTGCGCCGCGTGGGCTTCCAGCTGAGATTGCTACCGATAACGGCACTCAGTTTGTTGCTGCAGAAATAAAGTCTTCTTAAAAGCGAACGTTGTGAAATATGCGCTCCTGGCCACTATACCGCCCACAATCAAACGGGGTGGCGGAACGAACAGTGCAAACTACAAAAGAAGCGCTTCTTGAGCAGCTACTACAGCATGAAGGGAAATGGAAAAGCCAGTCATTGCAGCACAGAATCCTTTTTTAATTATGGGGTTTTGCATGCCAAAACCGCTTTCGGATTATGAGGCACGCCGTAGTGGAAGACTGCGGAAATTTTGACCACCTGGTATTCTCTAACGTTCACCTAAACCTAAGTACACGGGTGTTTTTGCATTTTTTATTCATCGATATGCGGCCGCCATGGACGGGATTTGATTCCACGACCTCGTGCTCAACATCCCAACACCATAGCCACTCAGCAACCACGGTGGGCGCAGCATAGAATTCACAACGTTTTGTTTGCTTAACGCATAACGCCTCATACTTTTACGGGTAAAACGCCCGCTGAACTCTTTCTGCTGCGCAAATAGAGAACTCGGCTAACATTCCTCCAACCAAATGTTAGGAGTGAACTGCCGTACAAACTGGGGAGTGTGAAAGTGTCTGCAGACAGGCGGCGGGGTATATGGTGGTCATTTTCTGCCGGTGATTCTGTTTTCGTGAGCTCAGTGCGAGGTGAAGTTATTATATGGTTGCCCGCAAAAGTGACACGTGTGAAATCGCAATGTACATATTTGTTACTTGCCGGTAGCCGTGTGTGATACGTACATGCCGATTATTTGAGAAGATCTTTCTGGAAACAGACGACAACTATGAGCGTGGTGAAATTGATTTGCTGCATTATGCGGAAGTGCTTGAGCGAAGTTCAACAGAACCACCAGATGCCCCACTGATGCATCAGCAAGCAGTAGCAGCACACAGCCCAGACAGTTCCCCACGGATCACCGTCAGAAGAAGCTGCCGAGAGCTAGGGCCTCCGGACCGTTGGGCTTGTAATATAGGTGGGAAGGAGTGTTTCATCGAACGCTTAAGAGCGTTGTATAGAACGCGGTGCAAGACTGCGCCGCACCAGTGATTGGTGGACTTGAGTGTTTGTTCGGCGCATGTGCAATGTGAGTTGTGAGTTTTTTATTGCGATAGCAATTATATGGATACTCCAGGCGCGTTTCTGCCGTCGCCGTCGCCATGAGGTTCAGTATGAGTGAAAGCGTGTGAGGGTGATAGGCAAACGTGGTTCAATCTCGCGTGTACGCGCGAGGAACTGGGTCCAGATGCGTGCCCTCTCCTGTGGGGATCGAGGTAAGGGGGGTTTGGCGGGGGAGGGGCATTCTTCTCCGGTGGCTGGAAGGCTGTCTTGATATCCTCCACGCCCGCGCTCCGTGGATACATTGCGGCGTCTACTACGACGTTGGCCACGCGAATCGCGGACACTGTAGCAGGCGCCTTTGGCAGACGCCGTAGGGATTCGTTGCCGGCGCTCGTGTGTCTTGTAAACAATCTGCGATGTGCGGAAAGTATGAGCCTTCAAAACGATCTTCTACGACAAAACGATCTGGCTTGTTTGCAGAGTGCACGTAGTACCGGTAGTTTCGTGTGCGCTATGCGTTCGTCGTTTCGTTCGCGGTGAAGTGACAGGTGCATGCAGGCGAATTGGCTCGCGGCTGCTGCCTTGATTCCTACCCTCACCGTTTTCACAGACAGTTTCCACTGTCATTGAGCAAGATGTGTTCGTGCTTACCTCTGCGCGCGTGACATCGTGCTGGTTAATTTAGTTAAAACACGTTGACGGGCAAGATGGTTCGAATGCATGAAAGAATGGGTAAATGCGACTGAACATGGACGTAGAAAGAAGCAGACACGCAAAGTCAACGCTGCCTTTGTGGGTCTGTTTCTTTCTACATCCTCATGGACTCACGCTTACACATACTACAACTGTTAATTTACCTATCAAGCGAACGTTTACATGTTTATACAGCCCATAATACTACTAGCCTTACGTCTTACAGCTATCTACTAATTTGCTATCGCAATCAGCCCTTTGCCTTTAGGGTGGAACTGCGAATTTCCTTCGTTGCTGCGATGCAGCCGGTAGGCCAGATGAAATAAAGACGTTTCACAAATACGTCTCGGCATTTGCTGCATCAATAATCGCAGCTGTAAACGGCACACGAAATCCACTTTTGCTAGCTGTCATGGTTCAACGTAAGTTTCGTGCCTAGGCAATAGATTACAACACTGGTAGAGTTGTAGAACTGATATGTGGGCACAATATGCTTTCTTTGGACTTCCTTTTTTGGCCCCTGCCCAGCTCATGACGGCGTGCCACGTGCAGAAGCTCAAGAAAGATGTACGCATGTTTCAGCATAAACAATCTGTTGTTATCGTTCAGAAGTACCAAGGTCCTCACCTGCTTCTTACAAATCAGATAGCTGAGCGAAATGTCAAATGGCGGCTTCTTTCTTTTCTACAGACTAGAAATTTCTAGTTCTCCTTTATATAAGACAATGCTAATTTGTGCTGTATTTCACAACATAGAATACAGGCCACAGTTGGCTCATCACCAGTCGTGTAGTAAATATCTTGAGCAAAACGAAAATTAACTGACTCGGTTGCTATCAAAGTAGCCGGAGTGTAAGCCACGTAGACTTTAAGCTCCCGCAGGCTTTCTCAATAATGACTTCTGTCTTTAAGTATACATCTAAACTCGTATCGTAGTTATTTATTCATAATTGTGTCCCGCTTCTTGATGAAACTTTCGCAAGCGCCATCCTGAAATGTCGGTAATATTATGCAGTATATCAGCTTGGGGAAGAATAAATTTGACTGCGCTGACTTGCTTCCATGTTGTAAATCCGTTCCTGAACCGCTATAATTTTTTTATGAGCCGTAGCTGAACCATAACGAAGTCTGAGCACATCGAAACCGGACACGAACCAAACAGTATTTTTCTGGGTTGAACACTTCAGCCCCAATGCGTGTCCTACAACGGAGGGCCACGATTTACAATCTTGTGCGCTGGCATCTCCACCAAGAAAATTTATGGAGCAATGCTACCACTCCGCGTTTCCAATGACATTGTGGAGGATTTCGCTGGCATCTATTCACAATGGTCATCAAACGCTAGGCTTCACTTTGTTTTCCTTTGTTGAGCAACCCTTCCCACCAGGTGCGTGAGCTCCACAGAAGTGTCGATCATCACGCCACAGTCAATGCCGTCTCATTGAAACGTTCTTTCGCTTTGCAGGACGGCATCGTAGCTCAACACAGACACTGCGTACCTTACATAGGGACCATATAGAGATCCGTATGCATCGCGGATGTTTTTTCGTGCCGCTTACCGCACAACATGCCCGTGCGGCACACTTGGGCTGTTGCTTATGTAGCGATGCTCTTGCATCAACATTGTGCCGGTGTGAAGAAGAGGTTGATTAGGAGCCCAAGAGAAGGACTGCCCCGGCTCTTAGGCTGAGATAACATGTGTGTCAACCGCTGTTAGCTCGCAGTGGTATTTGCGTAAATATAGCAGGAGTCACTTTGTCTCGGCCCCCCACAATATCGTGTACACTCTGCACTGCGTCTGCTACGCACGAAGGCAAGGTGCGAGACCAGGCTAGTTGGTAATCCATGATGGCATACAGCGCGACCACAGACAATGGACGGAAAAACACAACGGGCCGGAAGGCTACTGATTCCACTAACTTTGGCTCATTCACTGGCTATTCTTTAAATGAAGTGAATAAATAAAGGGATTTAGGTGTAAATAAGGTTAGTCAAATTCCGTTACATGTATTGGGCTAATGTATTAGGAGGCGGCCTCTTTTAAAGATACCTATGTGCATACATTACATGTTCATGTTTCATGCAGTAGTTATTCTAATGATAATTTTTGATGATAATTTTTCAGGCATCGGGCAAGAGTTATATAAGCCCTTGTGCTGCTAATTTCATTCGGTACACATGTAACTTCGCGATGGATATGTTCACGAATACATCCCCCAAGCCACTGGCTGACTCTGCAACTAGCAGCCGTGTCAGACCCGGGAGGGTAGGCTCGGGATTATTCACTTAAAGAAGGCACAGGAACCATCGAAGAAGATCCTGAATATCAACGATAGCATTTGTATGTCACCCACTACATATTTCCTTGCCGCCTGTGAATAACAGAAACCTCCTGGGCATCCCAGAAGAGACAAATTGACAACCTCACTGCCAACCACAATGCCAAATAATGCCATGACACAGTATACAGGGTGTTCAAAATTAACCTTCATGATCTTGAAATTAGGCACTGGGATGCACGCGAGGACCACCTGTGCAAATAAGCTATGTGGACAGAGGGATACAAAGTGAGACCTTGGTTATCGCTGTCAGCAGCCCCATTAACTAGAATTGAATAATTACCTATTTTGTTAACTGCATTAAGTGGGTATGTTTCTATCGAAAAGTTAGAGGCAGTCGTGTTTCTACACAGTATCGGTTGGAAGAATTCTTCCCGCGTGCCTGTTTTCCGAGATATCCGACTCCAAATTTTAACTGTCGCTCGCATGATTACACATGCAAGAGAGCTGGATCGGCGCAAAGCTCCTCCCTGATTTGACACGGCTGTTGCGCGCGACATTTAGTCTGGCAACAGGGTGGAGGCATTGGCAAGCATGATAACTGTGCCCCTTCCCCTCTCGCCTGGCTAAATAAAAATTCGAAGCACCAGGTATCGCTGTCGTAACAGGCAACCGCGCAGCCTGTAGTGATGGCGGCAGCTGCCATGCCGAGATAATGGCGCGGGCGGTGAGGCCAGAGGGCAGTGCGCGTGCATAATTGTAACTAGACGAGCGGCCTCCCTGGGCTACGCTAATTACGTGACTGTTGATTTCCAAGTCATTTAAATTTTATCGAAATCAAGAGCAACAACTGCACGTCATACCGCGTTGTCATTTCTTGATTTTGCCAGCCGAGAGGGGAACGGGAACAGTTACCATTTTTGCCTGTGCCTCCACCCTGTCGTCAGACTAAATTCACAACACAACAGCCGCGGCACACCAGGGAGGAGCCTAGCACCATTCCTCACTCTCTTGCATGCGTAATCATGCAAACAATTAAAATTTGGAGTTGGATATCTCGGTGCACAGACATGCTAGAAGAATTCTCCCTACAGATTCTGTGTAGAAACACCAATCGCATCTAAATTTTCAACAAAATCATACCCACTTACTGCAGTGGACAGAAAGTTTGTTATTCAATTTGAATTCTTTGGGCTGCTGACTGCGATACGTATCATCGCACTTTGTGTCCCCTTGGCCACATAGCTTATGTTGCCATGGGGACAGGCCACATAATGGCGATGCACGCGAACACCCAGGCGGTCTTCGCGTGCATCCCAGTGCCCAACTTTAAGAAAATCATTAAGCCTAATTGTAAACACCCGGTATGTTGCAATTACAGCACCTCAGTTCAAACTCTGTAGCGAAGACCAGTGTACATGTCCCTAGTATACATGTTTTAGTGGCTGCAACTTCATTGTAACAGCTGCATTCCCCACGGCAGCGCTCCGATGCAGCAGACGCCCGCCTCCTCTCTTCAATGGTGTCTCCGTAGGTGACTCGCGTAGGAAGCCAGTGTTGTGCAATGTGGCGTAATCCAAAGCCCCAATCTAATGCCGGGAGGTCGTACCTCGCCGGCACACGACTCACGCTCCCGCTAATTCCCAGCAGCACAGGCTTAAATCTAATAATTTTTGCTGCCTCTTTCGCTCGGTTTCGTGGTTGGTCGGTGATCAGGGGTGTGAGTCGGCATTGTAAACGTTCGTTGGTTGCACTGGCTGTCATTTTTTATTGTTTCTTTAAATATTTTCATTTTTTCCGAGTTTTTAGAGTGTAGAGAACTTTTATTGCGTCACATAAACGTACTTTGTTGTCAGGCCTACGCTTACATGCGATTATTATAAATGCAACTCGCACCCAGGAAATATGCCGGCGCAAACTAGAAGCTTTTACGAACATTTCTGATTTCCAGGTTAAGCGTCGAGTACAGTATGAAACTTTCTCGAGAGTGGCTCTTTCATTAGGCACGAAGGCGATAATTGCTCGTGGATTCTGAATGAAGTGGATGCCGTCGAATTTAAATGCAGATCTGTTCTGTCTAACAACCCTTAGCTCTAGAGTTTCAGTATGACACCTCCGCCTGATCCGGGTGCCTGACATGATGAGGTACGTGTGCTCGTCAGTTGGCATGCACCACAATTTCGATACCATGATGGATGTCGATACTAGCGATTCCAGTCGGTCTCCCGTATGTGTGTAAAATACAACTTCGCATCTTGAAATTGCCTGCGTTAGGAACCTCGTGCTGCAAGGAGATACACGCGCTTGGACCGAAGGAAAGAATTTACTCAATTCTCACAATTTGTGGCGCTTGTGAGATATTGCGCATGTCACCCTGTAAAATGACACCGAATTCCCTACGGCTACTACAGTTCAGCGCGCTACATCCCGTCATACTGTCAGAGCTGCGAATGCCTAGCACCGCAGTGACTTCATAACATAACTTCCTCGACAAGGTAAAAATACCGGCGACAAGCAGAAATAAGGCAGAAGCTGGCCATTTCTTCATGGAAAACAAAAACAAACGATGACTGACGTTGTGTGCAACAACTGATCGGCCAGATCATGTGGTGTCTTGGAGTTTCATGCAAGGGTCGTTTTCCGCTGCGCAGCGGAGCCCGTTTTGACATTTGCCAACATTGATTGCGCTGGGTGATTGAGGACGCTTGGTATTGCCAGGGCGTAAGGTCTTAGAAATGCTTACATAGGCAGAGCGAGTGGAAGACGGAAAACAGTCACGCATCTCTTGCTCCCTGTGGCACCCATGCACAGGAACACTTCTCCTCATTACCTAGTGTCTGATGTCCCGTCCGGCAGATTTGCACAGGTGTATGCTGGGCAGGGAGCAGTCGCCACTGACGCGCGTCTTCAACTGCCCTTCCTCCAGTGCGTGAGATTACCTATGCTTGTGCGAACTATTCAGAAGCTTCTTTCTCCGCACTTGCATTTACTATAGTGGCTACTAACTCTCCTTCTCATTTGCGTTACCCTCTCCGATTTTCATTCTACAAGACCAGCGATTGGATAGCTGACGCCCATCCAAATCAGTTGAAGTGATAAAAATATTACTGCTAAATAATACTGTGAGAAAAATTATTCAGCATTTAAAGTAGCCATCTATAGGCCTACATAATTCCTGCAACACAGCGCTTTGGCACATAAGCTTCATTTGCAAAATTGTTATATTATTTAGGGCGTCTTCGGGCACCTTTACCACGCTCGTGCTAAAAGAAGTCTAGCGTCCGCAGCATGCTCGAAGCGATGAAATGCTGTACCGAGAGCTCGGCGCGTCCCAGGATCATTAATTCTCTGGCAAGGAAGTGAGCAAAATCACACCTTATACACCAATGAAGAATGTTGCTCTCGTACGAACGCATAGTGTTTTCTCGTTTTTGTCTTTATTATTGGTGCCCGCTGTGGTTTCTCTGTGGCTACGGTGTTGGGCTGCTAAGCACCAGGTTGTGGTATTAAATACCAGCAAGGGCAGCCGCATTAGGATGTGGGCGATATGCCAAAAGTGCCTTAGGCGCATGGTAAAGAAGCGCAGGTAGTCCAAATTTCAGGTCTCTTCCTTTACGGCATGTCCCGTAATGAGATCGTGGTTTTGGTACCTAAACCCCCCAATTTTTGCGTCTTTATTAGTGGCATGATAATAAAAAGCATGTGCAGTACAGTGCAGATTATTTCCCTAGCTCAGTACGCGAGGGAAGGATGAATACCGGCAAGTATATTTGCCCGCTGAACTTGTTAATAGTTTTTTACAGTAACAAAGAGTAGGGTTCCTCTCAGTAAGGCCACAACTGGCATCTTCGTGCGTGGGCAACATGAGCTTTCTCCCTGGTACTCTAGGCGCACGTCCTTTCTCTTTTTCAGCAGCGTTCAGGTTTGTTTGCGCTTAGCAGTTGTATACACCTTGAAATCATACAATATCTCCAGAGCTTCTGTGCTTCACACAAAATGCTATGTGGAAAGTGTTTTCTCATGTTCAGATTTTGCAGAAAACTGTTTGCTTCAACGCAGCTGTTATAGGACAATAAGATTCCTGATCAGGAATCACCCTCGAAGCTTTCTCATTCATCGGCATGAAGTTTATGTGCACCATTATGCTTCCTAAATTTCACATACCTTTTGTCCTTTTGTACTCAGCCAAGCCAGAGAGCAGGAGGTACCTGTAAATATCAGTTAGCATGAAGTTCCGAAGAAATTTATGTTCAATAGAACAGGTGAAACCAAAAAATTGTGACAGTTTTGAACCAAGGCCGAACGCGAGACGATGCACCAGACCAGCCATAATGAAGTGTGGGTATGAGCCCCAAGGAGAACAGACGCTATTGTTAGCTGAAAATGTAATATCTGTTCCGGTCGGGTTATTAGATGCAAAAAAAATCAGCAGGAAAGTTCAAACGCTGCCCTAGTTTTGCTGAAGGGCTAATTCAGCAAAGAGTAACGGTGCATTCATTTCGCATAATGATTTTTTGTCAGAACACACTACACGTCTCTTTTCTACCATACGACTCCGCCTTCCTACGCATTTTATAATCTTCCATTTCCTGTGTTTTCGCATTTGCTTCCTCCATTCCGTACATCCAGCTGACTTTGAGTGACGTGAAGGTCTCTTCTGAGTTTTTGACTTCAAGATTTACACCCTTGACTTTTCTCCTCTCGCTCCTTCATTTATCGATGCGAGACGACGCAATTTTGCATAGCAGGTAGCCCTGTGAACCCTTTAGCATTTCCTCAGTTTCAATAAGCATCCGGTGCGCGAGGCGCGTGCTTGCCGCACCTGGAAAACTTTCTTTTTATTTACAGAAGGGCTGTCTTATAGCATAGAAAAAATTACAAGAAAAAAATTTATAACTATTAACCGAATCCTGCATCGTTCCCCAAAACCAACAAAGCTCTGTTATTAGAGCCGTTTTGACTCCACCTGATGAAGTCATATGTCGGTCGCTTCGGAGGCCAGACCGTCTTAAGAAGGGCTCCCGGACATGTCTTATACCTGGGCAAGTCCACACTAGGCGGTATACAAGCTCATTTTGGGCCAGGGTTGTACAGAGTGCCCAGGTAGCGTTGTCATTTCCGAAGCCCTGTAACTTGGAGGTGACAGCAATGGTGATGGCTACTCCAACCTGTATACTCATCAGGTGAATTCTACATTGGTGAGTTTGCGGCGGAGAAATTGGGCACACCAGAGAATAGGACCACGCGTATAGCGTCTACGGGAACCTTTTTGAGCAAAGAAAGACATCAACCAGTCTGGCAAAAGTGGTGTTGGTGAGTCCTTCATATTGTTGCGTGTGGAAAGACACAGACAGAAGAGGCTATTTACAGGCTATTTACACTGGAGCCAGGCAGCCAGGCTGACACTCGCTCGCGCCAAGCGCACCGACCAACTTCGTCGTCGTTCTCGCGGCGGCTCATTTCTTGAGCATCGCTTGAGCATATCGTAATACAACCCCCCGGCGGCAAAAGCACCGTCACGGTGCTGTTAAATATCCAAGGCGCGTGGAGAGTTGTAGGGCTTGAGTCGGGCGACGTGGACGATGTCCCTGGTTGTCACAGCGGAGGACGTAGTGGGCGTGGCTAAAACGATTTCATAGGTGACATCGGTCACTTTGCGGAGCACGCGATAAGGGCCTGTGTAACAAGAAAGGAGTTTTTCACATAGGCCAACTTTACGCAAAGGTGACCAAAGCAACACGAGGCTGCCGGGCACAAAATGGACATCACGGTGACGGAGGTCGTAGCGTTGCTTCTGCTTGTCTTGAGACACTTGTAGACGACAGCGCGCAAGTTGGCGAGCGTGGTCAGCATGGGCGATTGCATCACGGGCATAAGCGCTAGTTGAAGCTGTGGCGGACGGAAGCACAGTGTCCAGTGGTAGCGTTGGTTCGCGGCCATACAAGAGGTAAAACGGGGAAAATCCAGCAGTTTCGAGACGGGAGGAGTTATATGCAAAGGTAATGTAAGGTAGAGCCAGGTCCCAGTCACGGTGGTCGTCGGAAACGTATTTGGATAGCATGTCTGTAAGGGTGCGGTTCAAGCGCTCAGTGAGGCCGTTCGTTTGGGGATGGTAGGAGGTGGTAAATTTGTGGCGTATTGAGCAGGCACGCATGATGTCGTCGATGACTTTGGCCAAAAACGTACGGCCACGGTCTGTTAGCAATTGACGCGAAGCACCATGCATCAAAATAATATCATGTAGGAGGAAGTCCGCAACATCAGTTGCGCAACTGGTCGGAAGAGCACGGGTTACGGCGTAGCGGGTCGCGTAGTCCACCGCGACTGCAATTCACTTGTTTCCTGATGTAGATTCCGGAAATGGGCCGAGAAGGTCTAAGCCTACACGATGAAAGGGCTCGGCAGGAATGTCGAGCGGCTGCAGGTAACTAGCGGGGAGCTGGGAAGGCTTCTTGCGTCGTTGGCAAACTTCACAAGCGGCGACGTAACGTCGTACGGAACGGGCAAGACCAGGCCAGAAAAAACGGCGACGTACACGGTCATAGGTTCGAGATGCGCCGAGATGTCCTGCCGTTGGTGCGTCGTGGAGCTCTTCTATAACGATGGAGCGGAGGTGTTTAGGTATTACAAGTAGGAACTCAGAGCCGTCCGGATGAAGGTTACGACGGTACAGAGTACCGTCGCGGAGGACGAAGAGGCGCAGAGTAGCATCGGCCGGAGAGTGCTCAAAACGGTCGATGAGTGCTCTGATGTAGGCGTCACGGCGTTGCTGACCGGGAGGAGCTGTGATACAGAGAATACGCAAGAAGCACTGGCAATATTAGAGGAGTCAGAGTCGTCAACAGGGTAACGCGACAAGCTGTCAGCGTCTTGGTGCAGGCGGCCACTCTTGTACACCACGGAATATGAAAATTCTTGTAGCCTCAAAGCCCAGCGACCAAGCCGACCTGTAGGATCTTTTAGCGAAGAGAGCCAGCAGAGAGCATGATGGTCAGTTACTACGGAAAAAAGGGCGACCGTAAAGGTAAGGACGGAACTTCGCAACCACCCAGACTACAGCAAGGCATTCTCGTTCCGTAATGGAATAGTTGCGCTCCAATGGTGTGAGGAGGCGGCTCGCATAAGCAATTACGCGATCCTGGCCACGCTGACGCTGGGCTAAGACGGCACCTACGCCATGACCGCTGGCATCTGTACGCAATTCTGTAGGGGCATCAGGGTCGAAGTGGGCGAGAATGGGTGGTGAGGAGAGAAGAGTAAGGAGATGAGAGAAGGGGGCGGCTTCTGCAGTACCCCACGAGAATTGTACGCCTTTCTTCAAAAGATTAGTGAGGGGTCTAGCAATTGCCGCAAAATCTTGAATAAAACGACGAAAGTGCGAGCATAGCCCTACAAAACTTCGAACGTCTGCGGCTGTCTTCGGAACCGGAAACTCTCTGACAGCGCGAGTTTTGTCGGGATCAGGCTGTACTCCGGAAGCATCAACGAGATGGCCCAGAAGAGTAATTTGCCGGTGGCCAAAACGACATTTGGACGAGTTGCAGCTTCGCCTTTCGAAATACATCAAGTATAGTTGTGAGACGTTCAAGGTGAGTGTCGAACGTTGGCGAGAAGACGATGACGTCGTCGAGGTAGCAGAGGCATGTGGACCAATTGAAACCTTGGAGCAAGGAGTCCCTCATACGCTCGAAGGTGGCAGGGGCGTTGCATAATCCAAACGGCATTACTTTAAATTGGTATAGGCCGTCAGGTGTGATGAACGCGGTTTTTTCGCTGTCCATATCGTCAACAGCAATCTGCCAGTATCCCGAACGAAGATCAATAGACGAGAAATAGCTGGAACCGTGCAGGCAGTCAAGGGCGTCGTCTATACGTGGGAGCGGGTAGACGTCCTTTTTTGTAATGCTGTTCAGGTGACGGTAATCTATACAGAAGCGCCACGTGCCGTCCTTCTTCTTAACCAACACCACAGGTGACGCCCAGGGACTCGAAGAAGGCTCAATGATGTTTTTATCGAGCATTTTGTTGACTTCATCTTGAATTACTCGGCGTTCCGACGCAGAAACTCGATACGGTCGTCGGTGAATAGGCGTAGCATCGCCAGTAAGAATACGATGCTTGACCGCGAGCGTCTGGCCTAAAGGGCGATCGTCGATGTCGAAAATATCTCGGTAGGACGATAATACTTGGCAAAGCTCTTCAGCCTGCGCCGAGGACAGGTCCGTTGCAACCATTTTCTTTATATTGGGATCGGCACCCGAGGCTGGCGCGAGGGGCCTGCTAAGCTCGCGAGAATCATCGGCCGATAACGCTGCCACGTATTGGTCGTCGAGACAATCAACGGTGGCAAAGCAAATACCTTGCGGTAGAATTTGCTTTGCCAATCCAAAGTGACAGACAGGCATTCGAGTGCGGTTCCCAGTAATGTTAAGTATACTGTGAGGCACTGTAACGTCATACCTTATTGGAATGTCGGGCAGAGGAGTGACGAGGTACTCGCCATCAGGAACTGGTGGGAAAGACAACAGTTCAATGTAGGCTATTGACTTTGGCTGCAGGTGAAGAAAACCGGTGGGACGTAAGCGGCAGTGGGGTGCGTCAGAAGGTTCTGCGAGCATCGGCAACTCAAGGCGAAGGGTACCGGAAGAGCAGTCAATAAGAGCAGAATGTGCGGAGAGAAAATCGAGGCCGAGAATGAGGTCGTGGGGGCAATGAGCAATTACGGTGAAGAGGACAGGAGTGTGGCGGCCGGCGATGCTGACGCGTGCTGTACACATGCCGATGATAGGCACAGTACCGCCATCCGCAACGCGTACGACGCGGGCCGACGCTGGGGTGAGGAGCTTTTTGAGTCGTCGTCGGAAGGCAGCACTCATAATTGAAAGATGTGCTCCTGTATCGATGAGTGCCGTGACAGGATAGCCGTCAACGTCAACGTCAAGAAGGTTTCGGTTCGTGAGTAACGTGAGCAGAGGATTTGAGGGCAGGGTCGATAATGCAGCTTCACCTCCAGAAGCTGCAGTGCCTAGTTTTCCGGCTGGATCCGGGAGGCGATAGGCGGCGAAGAGAAGGGACGGGGTTGGGGCGAACGAGACTGTATGCACCTCAAATAAAAGCCTATATCCAGAATCCAAACACTCTGCATATTCGGTGTTCACATGCAAGGTAATGGTCACAACAACCGCAGTATAAACGTACTCAAACTGTTTACAGCGTAGCTTGCATGATCTATAAGGTCCCAAGAAGCAGACATGGCATGAAGGAACAAGACCTACTACACTTATTTGAGACCCTTATCTTCAATAGAGTCCCACACGCGACACCTTATCTCAAGCTAACATCCACAGAAAACGTCCAAATAAGCTTATTACTACGGAAAGCGTACAAACGAGCCCTCGGCTTTCCTCCTGGCATGGTAACAACGAAACTTCAATGCCTGGGTATCTCCAACACTTAGACCAACTAATTGAAGCACACTGTAATGCCTATATCACACGCCTCAACCTCACTAGAACAGACAGAACAACCCATTAAAAAGTGCAATACGCCGTGGCGACAGCCAACAGTCAAGATGTACAACTCAAGTCCCTACATGAGCAAATAACGGTGGCCCCTGTTGAGCGTAGTATGAACCCGGAATATCAATTGGGTAGGAGAAAATCGGGAGCCAAACAATAGAAACAGGATACGCCCCTCTCTCCACTGCTCGCTGAACAGGTGCAGCAAAGTACCCGAATGGGGAGGGCAACGTTAATCAGCGTGGAAGGACACAAACAGGAGGAACTAGTATCCGCCTCTTTTCGTACGCACAACGTCACCGCAGAAGAGGCCGCAATTGCCCTCACCATCTCGGGATCGAGAAAGGATTAGGGAATATGTATTCTTACAGATTGTCAGTACGCATGTCAAGCCTACACGAAAGGACATGTACATAAACTGGCATGTAATATACACAAGCTCCTCAACAAAATACCCCACACCTAGATAATAGGGGTACGGGGACACGAAGCTGTCGGCGAAAACCATCGTGCACAAACAACAGCCCGAAATTACTGCAACCGGGTAATGTCAAGACTACGCGAAAGGCCATGTACATAAACTGGCATGTAATATACTCAAGCTCCTCAACGCCAGGTGACTTCTGTAGATAAGCACTACACTAATAGTATCAAATACTTCGGCACTGCAATTCCTCCACCGCACCCATTTTTCAGCAGATCTGAGGCCATGGCGTGGAGGCCACTCCAGACCAACACCTATCTGCACTTCGCGTTCCTCTACGCAATCTACCGCACCCTTCATCATCCCGTTCTCCTTTCTGTAGAGAACGAGCTGCCCTACACCACACCACATCAGCCTCTCGAAGAATACGTAATAACTCCTCCAACCGCAACGCAACAGGAGCCGTGGAAGATGGTGCTGACCGGCTCAACATTGGAGGATCAGGAAAAGCTAATCGCCACAGCCTAAAATGCTGCCACCACCGCTGGGGCCGTCGACTGAATCCTCCACCCACCACGGTTATCCACTTCTCGCCGCGCCCCATCAAAATAAAGTTTTTTGTCTCTCTTTCCCTCTTATGTCGTTGGCTTGGCTATATGCAGTCATACTGAAAGAGTACGAGCATTGCCTTTGCAGCCGGTATACATGAACATGGAAACAGGAGTTTCTGTGAAGCTTATGCATATTTAAGCAAATCGATGTAGCTTTCCTGACGCTCTTCCGAAGGCAAAACAGGAGGCGAAAGGAAAAGACGTTAGTCACAATAAGCGGCCGGTTGGCTACTCTGCACATCAGCACGGGGTAAGGGCAGGAATAATAAGGAACAGCAGAAGAGCTAAAAAAGAAAACGAACGCATTATTTCCAGCATGCTGATGCCTGTTAATTCTCAATTGCGCTTATTTTTCTACAACCACATTTTCCCATTATATTCGCGTTCATACGATGTGGAATATATTCGCAAAAGTTTGTCATGTCCCCCACTACGGCGTGCCTCATAATCAGATCGTGCTTTTGGCCAGTAAAACCCCTATATATTTTTTAGGCTTGCACCCGATCTCAGGCTCTCTGGGTTTGCACCGTAATGAAACGCTTCGCCACACTCATCCATTAGGCGATAGTGCTATCGTGCCTCTTGATCCCTCCGAGCCTAAGACAAAGCATCAGCTGAACGCCCTGACACATCAACTTGCAGCCGACACTGTGCTCTCGGGTTCTATTCACCCTTCATTGGACAGCGACATTGGTGCGGCGGAACGGGCGCAACTTCGTGCCCTTCTACACGCATTTCACGGTTAATTTGACCGAGATATCCTCATTACTCCTTATAACCGCCGCATCGCTCGCACCGTCAGAACAAGAGCTGGAAGCATACGCCTGCGATCTTCAGCCCATTTCCGATAACGAAGCTTTCGCTACTCATCGTTCACCCTCACCACGCCGCCGTTCTCTTTCGCTTATGCGTCACCGGTTGTTAACCGAGAAACCGACGACTGCCGCAGCTTCTGAGGCACGAGCTGCACCGTCATCCATCTAAGTTCCTCGCAATGTTCTGAAGTGTCTGTTGAAACTGTACGAACATTTGTGCTTGTGGACACTGGTGGCGCGATTTTTACAGTGAGTCATCAGCTTTGTCACTTACACTTAAAATGACGATGCCACCTACTGGGTTTCCTCGCCGTATTGCGAGCGCACAAGATATTGAGACCGTTGTCGCATGTGCGGCTTGGGTACTAATTCACGACGTAAGTTATCTATAGCGTTCCATTTCTCTTATGGAATTTGTGTTCACGTGATCTCATCACTGACTGCGACTTTTTGTCAGGTAATCACGCGGATATTGAGTGCGAATGTGTTTAGGGACAGCTGTCTTTATTTTGTGAGACGCCTTCTGCCCATGTGGTTGATCCTGGTGGTGGAAAGCTTCTCGTCACCGACGATACTGACCGGCCATCTCATGGTGCTACCATTCCTCCCGTTTCCTGTGCTGCACTTTCCGATCATACCGTCGTGTTCACGCCACCTGTCATAATTCGTCGTCACCACAATACGTCAATGACGTCGCGCTTCATCAGGATAATCAAGGGCTGCTCGGATGCAACACCCGTCGCGGTTTCTTAGTGGCGGTGGTGTTGGGCTGCTAAGTACGAGCTCACGGGATCGAATCCCGGTCATGGCGACCGCATTTCGATGGGGGCGAAATGCGAAAACACCCGTGCACTTAGATTTAGGCGCACGTTAAAGACCATCAGGTGATCCAAATTATTCCAGAGTCTCCCACTAAGGCGTGCCTCATAATCGTGGTTCTGGCACGTAAAACCCGTGAATATTTTTTTTAGGTTTGCAACGGAACTCAGGCCCTCTGACTTTGTACCGTAATGAAACGCTTCGCCACGTTCAGCCTGTAGATGCTGGCGTTATGCGGACTCTTGATCCCTCGAAGCCTCAGACAAAACATCCGCTGCAAGCCCTGACACCTCAACTTGCATCCAACGCCGTGCTCCCGAATCCTGTTCAGCGTGAATTGGACTGCGGCATTGCTCCGGCTGAACGGACACAACTTCCTGCCCTTCTACATGGGTTTCGCGCTTCATTTGAATCCCCGAAAATATCACTAGAGAATGAGTGACACGAACTGATTCTCCTTTGTGACAGCGCCCCTACCGAGTGTCACCTGCGGAATGCCATGTCATTACGGAGCTTGTTTAGATGCTTCAGCATCGAGTCATCACACCTTCTTGTAGCCCCTGGTATTCTCCTGTTGAACTGGTTGAAAGGAAAGAGGGCTCTATTAAATTATGTTTGGGCTACGAACGTCTGATCAAGATCTCAGAGACGCTTATCCTCTTCCTTGAATGGACGACGCCATCGATTGCCTGCAAGATGCCGAATTTTGTTTCTTACTTGTACTTTCAATAATGATATTCACAGGTCACTTTGGCGGAGTGTGATCATCTAAAGACGGCATTCATTACACCACATGGCCCCTGTACCATAGTGTGTGACGCGGATCGGTGCTCCTGCAAGGGGCGATGGTAAGCGGCTACGAGTAAGGCTCGATGTGACGCTCCCTTGGGTACTGTTGCCGCTCACACTGGTGGCATGACTTCCGCGCGATGAAGCGCCGCTCTCGTCGTTGGTGGAACGAAAGCATGAAAAGATAAGCGCAGCGCCGCGGAAGAAATCAAAGCGCTGCATGAGCGGAGGTCAGTCTGCGGCGGCTACTGTGAATCGCACCCACGGGTTGTTCACGCGCTGCCTCTCGCGATCTACCGATTAGCGACTCAGACGCGTCACATCCGGCTGCGTTTGGAACGTGCTGCACGAGACAGATTGCCCGCGCCATCGAATACATGGCGAAACGAGAACATGGAGGTGCGCTGACATTTCGCATCGGAGAGTACCGTAATCGGTGGTGAATATTCTTGTGCAATTATGCATCGTACGCTGCACGCCTCGTTGCGCTGCCACTTTCAAGGAGACTTCAACGATATTTTAATTTTAGGTCTACCATATAAACAGAACTCACTCAGACTCATTTAAAAAATGCATTCTATTCTCTAGGCTCGCGCAGACTCAAATTCTCAAAACTTTTGTTTAACTGGACTCACTCGAATTCCGACTAACCGAAATTTTACTCCCAGGGGCTCACTCGGACTCAGGCTAATGAAGCTTGTACTGGGCCGGGCTCGATCCGACTGAGAGTCACGGGTTGGTATGATCTGAGTGAGCCGACACCAGAGTGAGTTTGCCGACCTATGTTGAGACTAGTCCTACTTGCCAAACTTAATGGCAAGTATTTATATTAGACAAGAAACATGCACGGAAAGAATTTATTGATACTGACCTTGGGCAGATGCAGTGAACGTTAGCAATGCTGTAATGTAAAGCAGTATTTAGTCCCGGCACTCATAGATCAAAGACTTTATATTGGTCAAAAAATTTGAAAAAATGTACAAAACTGCTGGCAATAACGGTATTGGTAACCAAGCCAGTACGAGATCTATACATTGCGATTTTGCTTATATAAAGAGTGATTTAAAATTGACAGAGCTATATTTAATGTAGAAACCATTGAAGTAATCGAACGTGGAAATGTTAGGCTCAGTGTGCTATTGTTCTTAAATTGAATGTAATTTCTAACAAAGAAAGACCGATTCGGTAAGGATGTAATTTAATTTTTTTAAACATGCGCATGAAATATATTTAAAATTCTATGCTTCAGATTTGTTACTGCAACAAGTGAATATTATCCTACTAAAGCAACGGTAATACTCAATTAGAAGTTCATGCGGGATGTTTAATCCTCCTCTTAAGGACTAATATTTTATTAGGTGAAATGAAGTAGGGTAGTAACGAAACCGTATCCACTCCCCGAAATCGGGAGGCTAGTATTTGTTTTCAGATGTAAGTGCTCGATATTACAATAAAACAATCCGTTCATGCTCTAGCTTAATGCGAGCCTCTGGGAAACTAACACCTGACGTATTAGGACGTATCGTACAACACTACGAGGGCGCCGAAGCCAAAAGTACTGCCTTTATATGCAGTCTTCTTCGTGCACTAAGATACTTTACGGCTGCCCGGCTTAACTTGTGCAATCAATTTCCATATATATTTGGAATATTCAATTTGAGTTTATTTAACCCTACAGTTGAGGCTCAACGCAGCAAGTCTTCCTGACATAGCAGCAGGCCTCTGTCAACATTCATGCTATAGACAACAAGAAACAGTGAAAGTGTCATATGTACCAGCAGATACCTATATATGTTCCAATGGTGAAGCTACAAGAAAACAACACGTTTTTGCTAATAACACAGGGAAAATAAAAAGACAATGTCTACGGTACTAAAGGTGTCCAATTCTCGTGGTGTGTTTGCGTAGAACGCGTATTCTTGCGGCTCTTAAAAGCTCAATCCTTAGTTGGCTAGTACGCGTGGTCACCATGGGCAGTTATGTACGACTAATTAATGCGTTTTCACTGTACGCCAAACGCATGAAAATTACGAGACATCGTTGAGTGTTGCAGAAACATTATTGCGAGGTAGCCTACTTCAATGTGAACGGTTTTCCGGGCTATCTATTGTTAGCATGGCTCGAGTAGCTAACGCCATGAAGAGTGCTTTTAAATATTTACATCCAACATTATAGGCAGCTGAGGCGTGCTTTTATTTCTACTTGGAGAACATCACAAGCATATGTCGCTGATGGCAAACCGAATGCTTATTTTTGCACAGGCCCATAGTACGAGTTTACAAGGCCGAGTTCGTGCTGCTCCAAAGTACCCACTAAATTAGCACGTGGATTAAGACCACTAAGCGAATCACATCATCTCAGCAAACTAATCACTTTAGACTTCTTCGCGTTGATGTTAGCTGCACGGCATACTCACTACGCCCTGTAGACTCATTTATTGCGCGACATGAACCATGCCTACTCATTTTTGAAGCACGTAGTGTTAGAAAAATAAAAATAGAAGGCAGTGAACAGCAAGACTGAGCTACATAACGTGTTAAAATTTCATTCAAACGAAAAGTGCACTGAGAAGTTCAAATTATCTGCGTTGTTTTATATTCCACAAACTTTTCCCGATAGTTGAAAAAATTTGCAGCATACGCATTGGCTAAGGTACTTATCTAGGAACTAGGACAATTGAAGCAAACATTTCTAGCGGGACTAACTATTTGTTAAACTGGTAAGCTCACATGAACAAAAATGGGGAAATCTTATAATGGTATCACATATAACAGAAATAACAAGCGAATCGCAGTATATCATAAAACATTAATTCGCAGGTCACCCACCGTAGTGACTCAGTGGCTAAGGCGTTCCGGTGCTTAGCAGGACATCGCGGAATCTAACCCCGGCCGCAACGGCCACATTTCGATGGGGTGCGAATGCGCCCGTGTACCGTGCGTTGCGTGCATGTTAGAGAACACCGGGTGCGCGATCGGCGATCGTTCTTTGAAGCTCACGTTCACTTTGCACGTAGTTTCGACTCGCATGGTTGGCCTAGGGAGCGCCGAGTCGTCAGCCGCGCCTGGCGACTGATTACTTGGCGCGGCCGAAGCCAAGCCTCGGAGCTGAAACTGAACATAAGCTGAACGTGCGTTTGGAACAACGATGTCCAATCGAACCCCAGGGGGTGAAAATTAATCCGGAGCCCCCCACTACGGCGTGCCTCAATATCAGATTGTGTATTTAGCGTGTCTAATCCGAGAATTAATGTTATTTTCCAGCTGAATAATCAAGACTTCATTCGTGGACGTTTTATTTAATTTTTATAAGATCGCCTTTGAACATTGTTTAATTTCTGTGACCCAATTGGAAATGATCACACAAAAAGCGATGCAGAGCCGTCCCTCGGTTACTCCTGCGGAAAACCTACATACTTTTCTGCAGCACTAAAAGATTCTTAATGACTGTGTAAAGGCATGCCTTGTGCTTCTACAACCAGCGCCCCATGTAGGAGGGAAAACGGTTATAGAGGAACCTACATAGCCGTCAGGAAATGCGTGATGCACCCTATGAATGCTAACGCAATTAAAACAAGATTTTGAATGCCACCGGCGCTTGGTCGAATAGAAAATGCGTCCGATATATTGAGAGAATATAATCTCAGTATTAATTCAGCTAGATTGAGTGGTAGGGTGCCAGACGAGAGGGAAGCGCACAAAATAGCTGGGTGACAGAAGACCTCCTATACATGAAGGGCATGGGCATTGCTATAACGGTGCGCCACAGCGTTATTTTAATATTATTCGCATTAACGTCGACATTCATTGTGAGATGGGTTCGGGCTGAATTTTCTGATGCCTACAAAAGTTAATAGAATGAAATTTTTTTCTAAAATGCAAAATAATGCCTTTTGAAGACTAGCACTGGCTTTCTCAAATTGGTTTCAAGTGTTTCAAGCAAACAATTTCATTGCTGCAGTATGCTCAGCTGGATGGCACGCGAGAAGCAACTGCTCAATGTAGAATTCGAGGTCGCGCTGTTGTGTAAAAGTATAACTACTTTTCCTGCTGTAAAACTGCAGGAAGTATCCTGTAGTGTTGTATTGTTTTCGTCTATACATTTCTTTTCTCATGTATAGCACATGATCTATAATGCTAGATTTTCTCTTCTCGTGTACGCGAAGCATAACAATGTAGGGAATATAATATTGATGCAGTTGTTTTGAAAAGTGTTCTGATCTACCTCATGATTTCCTGTTGTCTTTTTGGGAACTTGTTGTAGCTTATTACATGCCTATGATAATTTAAGCCCGCTCCCTGTATGGGTCTGCAGAAGACGTACAGTATAAATAAATAAATAAATAAATAAATAAATAAATAAATGTTTCGTTAAGAATTCTGCAGGGAGAGCATGAATTTGTCGCATTGGCTGTTGAACCTTGTTGCAGAGCAAGGCGTACATTGTTCGTTTGGTTTCGCATAAGAATATGTTGATGTGTAGGTCAAAAAGAAGCCAGTGGTCTACAACTGGCAGTGCTGTCTATATTTCATTGCGGTGATAGTAGTCGGGATTCACTACCCCCTTACCTTTCGAGAAATCGCAGATAGTAAGGTTAACAAAATTCATGAACCCCACAACGCTTACAATGCATCCACCTCCAGAAGGTCAACCACCCTGCATTGTGCTGCTGCAAGTCGATAATTTCTCATACCCGAGCTGTCGTGTTCCGCATATACACTGAAAATAGGTTTTTCGCCAAAATTATTATTTATCATTCATAGGAGCACTTGCCTGGAACATCATTGTTCTGGCTTTCATAATAATCGCTATAGACATATAGCCACGAAGTTGTACGATATAACGAAAATATAGAACACTATATAGAGTTCATTTGTACTGTGTTAAAAGCGCTATTAACAGCCTAATAAAATGATTACCAGCGTTCATTTGTTTTGCATAGAGACCATTGAAAGAAAAAGAATAATTGGTTCAGAAAAAAATTAACAAAAGCCTGACTTCTCCAAGTGAATACACGCCACAGTAAATACTGCTGCGTCGTGTGATATTACTATGCGACAGCCTACTTACCCAATGCAATATAGCATCCAGTTAAAAATCTTTTTAACTCCATATTTTTCTCCTCTGGAAACTTCAACTGGAAAACGTTATGATGACAGCTGCCCTATTTGTCGGCCTGCAGGGAGCATTAAGCAAAAGCAAACACCGTAGAAGACCCCGCTGGCGTACAGAATGATAGGTTCCTATAGAGCGCCCCGCAAATAAATACCTGAGCATAGCCTAAAGATTTGACGTTATCTTCATGATTGTAGAATACTTATGACCTATCTGTATTGTTATCAGCAAACTGACGTACATTTCTTGACGATGCTTTTCATTTCCTTTCGCATAATTAAACTCTAAGCACATATAAAAAACACGCAAGTAAGAAACTTGACGTATAGCATTTCAAAACAATTGACCTCATCATATAAATACGTGGTGGCTACGCGGTCTGTGACTGAGCGCATGTTTTATTTTATCTACGTGCGAAACAGCATGACATCAATATTTCTGGCGTATTCATTATAATATAAAAAAGAAAGCCCCTTTGTTTAAAATAGATGAGCTTTATAACGTAAAACTATTGCAATATCTTCTTATTCCAAAGTTCTGACGTAAAATCTATGTAGCCGCCGACGCATGCATGGGGCGTTTGCCCGCAGCGATCCCTGAACAGACCAATCAAAGGCTCTCCTCTATTAAAGGAGGCCGTTTTTTCTTTCTTTAAAAAGGAATAACACTGCCTTAATTCAGTGTTTTTTCTTATCTGATTGGCTGGCAAGAATCGAGGAGCACGCTTATGTGGAGAGGGTTTTGATGGAGCCGAGCCAGTGCACTGAAAATCTATAAGAGTTTGAAGAGGGTGATGCCAGTGTCTGCCATTGGTCCGCTTTCACTTACGTAGCTTGCGGTGGCTTGTCTAAAATCGGGGCGGCGTGCAACGTACGGTTAAAAATGCAAATGCGGCTAAAATATATCTGCAGCAAGGAAGGGCTGCCAGAGCGATGTCGTCTATGTGCCGAAAGGTCTCGATAACGTTGTAGGGCCACTCAAAAGGTTTCGTTATAAGCAAATAAACCCATGCTCTCTGGCAGGTGCGAGCAGCCAGTGTGTGAGTGATCGGCGGCAGCCATCCTCTATTCCTTCCGGAACGGGGCAGTCTCCGGCAATTCAGAAAAAAAATTCGAGTTTTGTTCGACATATTCATATATCTTTAACGCGTACACGTCTCTTTGACGCAGTGAGTTTCTCGGTTTTGTGACCGCGAGTGACCGACTGGTGAAGTGCGTACAGCCTGAAACATTTTGACCAATAGCAGAGGGTTATTCGCGAAGAGCGTCGAATCAGAAATAATTATCTTTCTTTTGTTCGGTCGAATCATACATAATCATTGTGTATGCGTAATGTCAAATTGGGAGCTATAGCGGTTTTCGTGACGTCGCATGACAGACAGACGAAGTGGACGTGGCGCAAGAAGTTTTTGTCCAATCACGGAGGGCTGATTGCAGAATTGGAATAAGAAAGTTTTAAACAGCTTTAAGCTATAGCGCTCATGGTGGAACGCGAAGCTCTGCCCGCATGCAAATGAATCACAGTTCAAAGCCAACGACCACGCAACGAACCCTAGAAGATGCTGAGCGAGCCGATGCTATGCATATGTGATTTGATATTTTGTTTAGGATTCTATTTTTAGACCGTTGAAGTTGAAGTAGGACACATTTTGTTAAGTTGCATAGCCTTTATTTTAGATCATGTAGCCGTTGATTACACACACACACTCGCACTTCCACGAACGGTTCTACACTTGCACTGTATTGCTTTGTGATCGCTGTGGTAACCGGTCAGAGGCTCTGTCGTCCTAACGTGACTCATTCCGCTTGCAAACGCGAGGTCAATGCTGGAACGGTGTTGTACCCTGGGTCTCCGTAGCGTCTTCAGTTTCATGGAGGAGCGTTCTAGCATGAAACTCTCGGTTTATTTCCTGTGCCCTTTTGCCAGATCGATGTTAAAGTCACGGCACACGAGGATCGGCGTACTATGGGGCTTTAATGTCTTCATCGTTTCTGCCAGGAACGTTTCCGCGTCACAAGGAGACGAGTTCGGTGTGATGTGCACGCTGACTGCCACAAGACCAGTAGGCATCTCGACTTCACAAGCGCTTCCCACAAGGCTTCCGCATGCCGTTGCCGATTCAATCAGTCTGTTTTTTTATATTCGTCTTTTGCAAGCACGACAGAAGGAAAAAGGTGGCAAGAGAGAAAGCTGCTTCGTCACAGCTTGACTGAGCTCCTGCCACCCGCATATAGACAACATACACCAATATACATAGGCAGGAAATGAGCGTGCAGAGAAGTAATTTTCTTCTTTTACATTTTCAAAAGTACACAGAATATGCGTGTGACATAATATGGAACATTTAGGCAATAAGTAAAAACAATACAAAAAGAAACCAACCTCGCGACACGCATTAGGTAATTAAATAAGCACTAATCCAATATTTTAGCCTAATACCATAAGTTTTATTCGAGCAGCTTAGCATAACTAGATCAAGATCTATTTAGGGTACAAAGTTTTTCTTTGGGCTAAGCACAGATCGAATATTCCCTTCTTTGTTAGTGTTATATGTATATCTCGTGCGTAGTATGCGTTCAATGTGTCATTGTGTAGTGAACCCTTACTGTACTACTATGTGTGCGAGAGAATAGAATTTCAAATGGCGATTGGTACCTCAAGGGCTACAACGCTATCGTTTCCTATTAATTTGCTAGGTATAAAAACTTTTCAATTTTGCCGAGTTGAGCGCTTTGATAACGTTAGTAATTTGTGCGTGTAAACTCTGACCGATTTAATGATTTTATGTTTAAGAAAAAGTGGATCTGTGTGTTTTAGAAAGTAGGTGTTATCAATTGAGCGTAGTGCCTTTTTCTGTATTGATGTAAGTTTATGTAGGTTTGTAAGTGTGGTTGTCTCCCATACTGATGCGCAGTAGTACAAGTGGGAATCAAACAAAGCGTAGTACAACGTCCCCTTAACATTACCCGAAAGAATGTGGCGATGACCACTTAGCACAAAGGGAGCTTTAGTGCAATTAAAAGGTTTTTTATGTGCTCATTCCCCCCCCCCCCCCCCGACATGTGCTCCAAAAAAACTACTCCGAGTAATTTTACTGACCTTTCAGTGGTGATTTGGTAAAACCCTAGGGTTATGGACCCAATTGCTATTTCGGCAGATTCTTGTGGACGAAACAGGACACACTTCGTTTTAGATTGATTTAGGGTATGACTATTTCTTTTGCACCACACATATAGTCGCTGACAAAAGGCCGTAGGTTAAGTACTATTTCTTCCATATTTATACCATCTATAAGGACTGCGCAATCATCTGCGTATATAAGGTACTGGCATTGATCATAAATCCGTACGATATCATTTAAGTAGAAAATGAAAGTACTGGGCCCATTATGCTTCCTTGAGGAACTCTGGATTCCGTGGTCATCAGACTGAATATATGTTTGTTTATTTCGATGTATTTTATGCGGCAGTTTAATTACATATTCGGTGGTTGCAAAGCCGTTCCTCCAAAACCATTATTGCTGAATAGTCTTAGGGCGATAGCGACAAATCCTTACATTTCGTATCTAACCGAAACGTGGATTAATAAAGATTGCAAAAAGCACTTCTGGTTCACCAGGCAGTTCGATATTTTTGCATAGAAAACAATGGTTTTGTTGTACGTGCCTCTCAGGCAACAGATCACATTTTTTTGTAATCTTCACCTTGCACTATTCTTCCACATTGTCACCACCGACATTGAGACATTTGCCGAAGGGTGCAATCAGCTTGAAGAAACAATTCTAGTAAAACTCGGTGTTCTGCGATCAAAGGTCAAAACTATGACAACTTCAACATATGCGATCTTTAGGGATTCATGGAAAAAAAATACATTAGTTCCACGGGCCTTTCACGCTGAATAGGAGCACGCACTTCGATTTGTGACCACGTTGTCAGCACATGTATGTCCGCCATCTTTATTTGTACTCCAATAACCTCGTACATAAGAAACCAATCAATGAGTTAGCGCTAAGAGGGAAACTAGAGGAATTCCGGATCAAGCTACAGAACAGGTATTCGGCTTTAACCCAGGAAGAGGACCATAGTGTTGAAGCAATGAACGACAATATTATGGGCATCATTAAGGAGTGCGCAATAAAAGTCGGTGGTAACGCCGTTAAACAGGAAACCAGTAAGCTATCGCAGGAGACGAAGGATCTTATCAAGAAACGCCAATGTATGATAGCCTCTAACCCTACAGCTAGAATAGAACTGGCAGAACTTTCTAAGTTAATCAACAAGCGTAAGACAGCGGACATAAGGAACTATAATATGGATAGAATTGAACAGGCTCTCAGGAACGGAGGAAGCCTAAAAGCAGTAAAGAAGAAACTAGGAATAGGCAAGAATCAGATGTGTGCGTTAAGAGACAAAGCCGGCAATATCGTTACTAATATGGATGAGATAGTTCAAGTGGCTGAAGAGTTTTATAGAGATTTATACAGTACCAGTAACACCCACGACGATAAGGTGAGAGAGAATAGTCTAGAGGAACTTGAAATCCCACAAGTAACACCGGAAGAGGTAAAGAACGCCTTGGGAGCTATGCAAAGGGGGAAGGCAGCTGGGGAGGATCAGATAACAGCAGATTTGTTGAAGGATGGTGGGAACACTGTCCTAGAAAGGTTGGCCGCCCTATGTACACAATGCCTCATGACCTCGAACGTACCGGAATCTTGGAAGAACGCTAACATAATCCTAATCCATAGGAAAGGGGACGCCAAAGACTTGAAAAATTATAGACCGATCAGCTTACTGTCCGTTGCCTACAAAGTATTTACTAAGGTAATTGCAAATAGAATCAGGAATACCTTAGACTTCTGTCAACCAAAGGACCAGGCTGGATTCCGTAAAGGCTACTCAACAATAGACCATATTCACACTATCAATCAGGTGATAGAGAAATGTGCGGAATATAACCAACCCTTATATTTAGCCTTCATTGATTACGAAAAAGCATTTGATTCAGTCGAAACCACAGCAGTCACGGAGGCACTACAGAATCAGGGTGTAGATGAGCCATATGTAAAGATACTGGAAGCTATCTATAGGGGTTCCACAGCCACCGTAATCCTCCACAAAGAAAGCAACAAAATCCCAATAAAGAAAGGCGTCAGACAGGGAGATACGATATCTCCAATGCTATTCACAGCGTGTTTACAGGAGGTATTCAGAGACCTGGAGTGGGAAGAATTGGGGATAAAAGTTGATGGAGAATACCTTAGCAACTTGCGATTCGCTGATGATATTGCGTTGCTTAGTAACTCAGGAGACCAATTGCAATGCATGCTCACTGACCTGGAGAGGCAAAGCAGAAGGGTGGGTCTGAAAATTAATCTACAGAAAACTAAAGTAATGTTTAACAGTCTCGGAAGAGAACAGCAGTTTACGATAGGTAGCGAGGCACTGGAAGTGGTAAGGGAATACATCTACTTAGGGCAGGTAGTGACCACGGATCCGGATCATGAGACTGAAATAACCAGAAGAATAAGAATGGGCTGGGGTGCGTTTGGCAGGCATTCTCAAATCATGAACAGCAGGTTGCCACTATCCCTCAAGAGGAAAGTGTATAACAGCTGTGTCTTACCAGTACTCACCTACGGGGCAGAAACCTGGAGGCTTACGAAAAGGGTTCTGCTGAAATTGAGGACGACGCAACGAGCCATGGAAAGAAGAATGATAGGTGTAACGTTAAGGCATAAGAAAAGAGCAGATTGGGTGAGGGAACAAACGCGGGTAAATGACATCTTAGTTGAAATCAAGAAAAAGAAATGGGCATGGGCCGGACATGTAATGAGGAGGGAAGATAACCGATGGTCATTAAGGGTTACGGACTGGATTCCAAGGGAAGGAAAGCGTAGTAGGGGGCGGCAGAAAGCTAGGTGGGCGGATGACATTAAGACGTTTGCAGGGACAACATGGCCACAATTAGTACATGACCGGGGTATTTGGAGAAGTATGGGAGAGGCCTTTGCCCTGCAGTGGGCGTAACTAGGCTGATGATGATGATGATGAACCTAGGGTACGCCGCTCTGCTGGTACTCACTCTTCGGGGTTCTCAGCATGCCTAATTTCTCCTCCGCTGACACTCCTTCCATCGTTGAACCAGCACCCGGCATGGTTTCTTATGGCGATTGTTTGTTTCACTTGGTGCACCATCTACTGTTTCAAAAAATAACGAAACTTACTTTCGGAACATCTCTCTATATTTGCGGCTTTACGTTCTCACATGAAACAGTGGAAAAACATGCCCTTTAGTAGAACGTTACGCTGTGCGAATCTACTCACGGTACACTATACCTGCTTGATGATTGATGAAAGATTTTGCGGACAAGATTGATGAGCCCAAGCTATTCCCACTGGCAGCTACTTTCATATGCAATACAATGTGCGCTCCACGATCCGCGGCACACTGGTGCGTCATTGGCAATACAGAGACGATGTGGACGCGCTTTGCTTCTAAGAAGTCACACAAATAAGCGTCGCATATTGTCACGTGGTGGTGACGTTGAAGAACACAGTAGCAACACTGAACGACAAAACTAAATTTTATTGAGCGAACCTGTGCCCACAAAACAGGCTACACTTATAGCACAACGATAGCGGCGAACACAGTCGGCGATCGTCGAAAATCTGATCAGCGGGTCAAGCGCGTTGGCTTTTATAGGTCGGTCGTCGAATGTTCCAGATTAACCGATTGGACCCGCGTGTCTTCCACAAAGTTCTACACTATTCGCGTCGCGCATACGTGCAATCAGATTACACAATTTGCGATGAAAGACAGTGGACGGAACCATCGATAACATTCCAGAAGCTTCTTTTACATGCAGGCGCGTCCTGCGCTGCGCGATAACATTTGTTAGGCGGCCAAATGTGGTCGCCTGATAAACAAAAGTACATGTGTCAATATAATAATTGTTCGAGAGTTTTCCACAAGTTGTCTCGTGCGCTGAGTGACTACGTCAACTCTGACTTAGCATGGTAATCACGCAAAATCCTTGATGACCCAACAATCATCCGATCCATCTGTAGATCCAGTGAAACACCAACATTGAAATTGCCGAAGTTTGGGTGGTTATGGTGGGTAGGGCGCCAGCAAAAATTAAATTGCTATCGCAATCGTGCTGCCCACTAGTATAACGTCAGTTGAGCGAAAATTGCACCTGTATAGCAACACTTAAATGCCCGCGCTTTGCCTAAAAAAATGTAAATACAAGACAATGGATGGATCTGTGCTGTGGCAGCTACGTTTACACCGGAAATTTTGAGAAAAAAATGGAAGGCACGACCGTGTGTCAACGCGTCTGCCACAACCTAAAAGAACGACCAACTTACACCCAATAGGTTCTTTCCGTACTTCCATGCCAATTCAGCTCTTATTCACAAACTCGCCACTCTTCAGTCGCATACATGTAACATTTCACAAATATATTAGCTCCGCAAGTAGACCACACACTTGTCGTTGGAGAAGTTGTCGCTTTTTAACTGCAGTATATATAATTTCAGCCAATCTTGTGTGAAGCCATTTTGAAATTATGTTCAACGCCATGAGCCCTCGCAAAAAGTGAAAACCCAATTATTACCTTGCGTGATTAGCTGGCTGCCACATACGCTTTCCTGATTTACATGAATCAAAAAACCAGTGAATCACGAGGTATTCTTAAGTTGCCAAGTTACTTATTTTCGATGAAGCAAGATATGCTCCTCATGTCAAGGGCACAACGAGTGGTGTCTTCTTTAATAACCCACCGTGATGGTGCAGTGGATATGGCAATTGGCTGCTAGGCCCGTGGGAGCGAGAGTGACTCCCAGCAAGGCGGCCGCATTTCGATTGGGGCAAAGTTCAAGAACGCCCATGTACCATGCAGTGGGTGCACGGTAATGAACCCCAAGTGGTCGAAATTATTCTGGACTATCGATCTACGGCCTGCCTCTTAATCTTAACACGGATTTGGCGCGTAAAACCCCACAACTCAATTTCATCCTTGTAAATAGGTATCAGTAAAAAAAAAAAACAAAGTACATCAGGATTTCCAAAGGCACCTAATGAGGGTTAGTTGTCACGGGTAATATCGTAACTAGTTGCAAATTGAGGACGTGGCCAAATGTTTAGTTGTTCAAGAACAAGTGAAAGAATAACATGCATTTCAAGCTAATTAGAACTCCAGATTCACACATATTTACCTCATCAGTCATTTCACAACAAACGCAGAGCACTGTAGTAGCCAAAGGTATCAAGTTTAAGGCAACGGTACCATGGCACTCAATCTGGTTGCTGGTATGTGAAATGAGGTATGTTTATTGTAAGGCGTTAAGTAGGTGAAGTCATTTAAAGGTTCTGTTGTACTTAGAATATCCGCAGATTGTACTAGAGAAAGCACTCGAGTTTCCATTTTGGAACAACAATAACCGAAACAGTATCTCTTTCTTCGCCTCCATTAAATGGCAGTTATATATTAATTTATTGTTTTCTGGACACAGTACAGAATCTGACCGATTGATTACAAACGCGGATTAGAGGCTAGGGTGATGAAACTGTGAATCCCTCGCTTCATGATCTGTGATGATTTGTTTGATGTTTTTACCAGTGCTTGTGTAAACCTTCTTGATACCCCTCCTGTATGGGCGCTAGCTTGGGCCCGCGGTATGTTGTAAATGAATGAATAAATAAATAAATAAATAAATAAATAAATAAATAAATTACTGGCTGTATAGAAGGTCTGTCCCACAAGTTTGTTGTACAAGTTTACAAAAATATATCAATATAGTTTTTTCTCGCATGGCTGCGGTCGCCATCGAAATGCTCCCCATTAGGCACATAACGTTGGTTCCATCTTTTCTTCCGTTGCTGGAAGCGGGCTCAGAAATCATTTTCCCTTAAGGGCTTCAGCAGCCATGCAGCCCCCTTTTGAATCCCCGTCGCATTCCCGAAATTCTGGACCCAGAACACCAGTATGCAACTATAAAGGCAAAAAAAGTCACTGTGAGCTAAACATGGAGATACGAGAGACCGTTCCAGCACAGTGATGCCAAGAACATCATGCCAAAAACAAGCGCATTATCATTACAGGGTGCGCAAGGTGATTTTCTGCGCAGAATCCGGTGCCCCTCTTGTGGTAAATTTGGTCGCATGCGGCGTGCAATGTTTTCCAGTCGTTTCAGGACCTCAATACTGAAATTAATATTTGACAGCTTAAACTTGAAGCGCAAGTTTTTACTGTACAATTTTCTGGCTTTGAAAAAAATATGAACACAATATTTATTCACGTTTTGTTCTTCTTGCTTGCTAGAGCCTGTTCTCATATTTCATTTTCCAATCCTTGCTTTGTGTTATTTGCTCGTTGTCTTACTTATATTACTAAGTTTCGCCATCTGTGGATATTATTTGAACTTTATCGCTGTTTTCTCAAGTCTTCTAATCAAATCCAAGTTCATTTTATCCCATGTTTGCTCAGTAGTCGGCCGTCTCTGCAACATGTTGCCGGAAATATTATTTCATTTCCCATTTTGCAATAAAATCTGCCGAAAAGATGACTTTCCCAAATCAACTGCTGCTATGTTCCTAATAGTCACTAGGCTGCAGGCGAGCGCACCAAAACGCACATGATTTATATTCTTTTTGCATGAATTTGATTATTGTCATGGTATTATCCTGCCCTTGGGTTATTCACGGCGTTCTGAAAAGGGCTGCACTGGCATGAACATGGCTTTCTCCTTTACAGGACTGTCTCTTGCAACAATTGTTTCATTTTGGGCCATTCTTCTCCAATACACAAGAAATTTGATATTTCTTTTTTGTTCCGTCGGTTCGCCCACCTCCATATTTAGAACTGGAAATGCGTTATATAAAGTTGAATACGTAAATTTCGGCCTAGACACCCAGTAGCCCGGCGTTTCCTGAAATGGAACCAAGCCTTTCTGAGCGGAAATAGTGTGAGAGCCCTGCCCCATTTGTTTCGTAACTAAATGAATGAAATTAACAAATTTAAAAGAACGCGTTGAAAGAAATGAACGAATGAATAAAATGAAAGTGTTATACACACGTGATGAATGTTTTTCTGATGTGACTTTTCGCTTAGGAGGCGTATATAGATACCTTGGACATGCATGGCAACATTTTTTATAGATGTAGCAATCGGCTCCTTTGATATTCCTTTTCTCATAGATTTGACGTATTATTTTATGTTCCTAAAGATACGGTGGAGTCATATCTCACTTAACTGCACAAAGCCTTCCGATTGGTTAGAATATCTGGAGAACTATACTGTAACATGCAGTTGCCCTTTGACGTCATCAAATGTGCTAGGTGGGATTCGGGGGAAACACTCAGGAGAATTTACGTATAGTAGCGCAGTACGATTACAGTTTGTGGCAGCAAGGCTGATAGTTCACTTTTCTAACGACTGACGCGTCTGTAGCAGCTGCAGCCATTATATATGATATACGTAACATGTTACAGTAAAATGACATCCTAGACATCTTAACATGCCAAAACCAACGAGATATGATGCACGAGTTTCCGGAAAAAGAAGAAAAACTGCCGGCTACATCTAATGTAACTGAAAAAAAGACGCAGTTTGTCGGAATGCGAATCATTGATTGTGATAGCGAATTAGCAGACGGCCATACGATGTAAGGACAGTAACGCAGCGCTTTGGGCGTGTTGGTTTTACTCGATGAAGCCTTAAGCGCACGAAAATACGAGGACACACACACAGACGTGGTACACACAGGCGCCTGTGTGTACCACATCTTTCTGAGCCCTCGCCTTATCGTGCTATAGTGTTCATCAAGTAATGATAGTGTCGGCCGTTTATCAGCCGTATGAACTAGTAAACATTCGCTTGCTGACGAAATAATAACCCTGGTGTCTGCGCGCACAGAAAACATGAGCGCCTAATATTCGATGAGCGCGGACACTCGCTGTGAGGAAACCCGGCAGCAGTAGTGAAATTCGTACTGTCCATCGCTATTACGCAAAGTGAGCGCCGAGGTCACACATCACATACAACGCTATGAGCCGCCGGTCTGCCTAGACTCTGCCCCGAACGCAGATCGTTCTTCTTACGTATATTCTGGAGAGCCTTTTCTGATATGTCTTTTTCCAAGCCTTGATTTGCGATAACTACTTGGTGTCATATTCACATAGCTAAGTTTCGCCACCTTTCGATATTATTTGCAGGTTATCGCTGTCTCCTAATCAAAGTCACGTTCTTTTATCGCATTTTGTAAGCGACGTCTTTTAGCTGGAAAAGACAACCTGTTAAAGCAGTGCTTATCAGGGACAAATGTGATGCAGATCTCTAGATTTGTGGATTATTTTTAGTGATAGCATGTGAAAGTCCAGACGTGGAGACCCAGTCATCATTACTATTGTCAGCGTTTAAAACAGCCTTGGATCCTCTAATCCTTACTCACGAGCTTCCTCTCGATAACTGTTTAAGAGCTTTAGATTTGGAAATTACTGTCTCATCAGGTACTGTGTGCTGGCAGTTCAAGACAAGGGCTAGCAAACCCATCCTCCCTCCAATTCAGCTCACTCAATAGTAATAAAAAGAGGCATCATTCAGGAATGTCTAACCAACGCACTTCAGTCATGCATGGATCGGCTGCAAAGTAGTTTTCATTATCAGGTCAGCCGCCTCAAAGTGGCACATTATCCTAACCATGTGATCACATCTGCTGCAGAGAAAATGCTCAGGCAGCTCAAGGAACGCAACATTGTAGACCAGGGTCCACAAGACCCTTGTGGAACTAGGTGCGCTATCATCCCATATGTTCATGGCATAGCTCACAACCTGAAAAAAAAAAGTAGGCACACGAGCTCGTGTTCGGGTATAATGTTTCGCTACGAAACCCGCCGTGGTTGCTCAGTGCCTTGGTGTTAGGCTGCTGAGCACGAGGTCGCGGGATCGAATCCCGGCCACGGCGGCCGCATTTCGATGGGGGCGAAATGCGAAAACACCCGCGTACTTAGATTTAGGTGCGCGTTAAAGAACCCCAGGTGGTCGAAATTTCCGGAGTCCTCCACTACGGCGTGCCTCATAATCAGAAAGTGGTTTTGGCACGCAAAACCCCATAATTTATTTTTTTTTTGTTTCGCTACGAAACGTCTTGGTTTATGGGCGCTAAGGTGAAATCAGGACTTCGGGAAAATAAACAGGTGTGCACAAATGAAACATTGGCAGAAGCATGTCGGACGTGTAAAGAAAGTAGTTTATTTTGTTCTCGTGTTGTGTGGATCATCATATGTAGGCGAAACTGGCAGATGTCTGAATGACAGATTGTATGAGCATATAACATGGAAAACCAGCTCTCCGGTCACATTAGTGCTCATTGTAAGGCTCACAAGTGTATAACAGCTTTTAATAAAACCGGTGTTTTTGAACAGAGCAGATGATCAACTGACAAGGGAGATATTGGAAGCGATTCAGCTCAAGAAGCGTGGTGATGCTAGTATCAGTGAACCCTCTGTTTCTCTATCGACAAAGGAACTGGATAATCTTGGGAACGGCACATAGAATCTGTTCTGTATCGGTGTTTTCGCTGTGCGATGCAGATGACGGCACTGTTTTTTCTTGGTGTTTTCGATCCTTGGCAGCAGCTAATTATTCCTGCGTCAGAAAATAAAATGCTCAGTTGTTAGTGCGCCTACGTGGTTGTCCCGTGTTGCCTTCGTTCTTCCGTTGTTTTATTTGGCGCAATCGTTTTAATCATGTATAACCAATTCCCCACCAGCACAACGTGTTCAAAAGTACTGTTTGCAACATGTTGCAGGAAATTTTTTAATTTCCCAATTTTCAGTGAAATCGCTGAACGGATGACTTCCCCAAACCAACTGCACTATTATTGTAACAGTCACTAGGCGTCAGGCGAGTGCATCAGACCGTACATAATTTATCTTTTCATTTTCGAATGAAATGGAATATCCTCGTGGTCACAAAGCCTTCAGATCGCTTAGAAGATGTATAGAACTGGAGTGCGTCATGCAATTGTACCTTGACATCATCAATGCTAGGCGCGGTTCGAGGGAAACACGAAGGACAATCTACGTACAGTAGCGCAGTACGATTATGGTCTGTAGCCGCACGGCTGATGGTCCGGCTTTCGAACGATTGACGCCTCTGCACGTAGCAACAGGTACAAAATAGGGTGTACTTTAAAGCTTACAGTAAAATGCACTTCGTACACGTCTTGACGTCAAACATGCCGAAACCAGCACAATACGGTGAACGAGCTTTAGAAAAAAAGTGCCAGCTTCATCCAACATAACTGAAAGCAGACGAGCTTTCGCCTGAAAGGCGAATGATTGATTGCAATGGCAAATTACCAGACAGCCATTCGAATTAAGGATAGTAACAAAGCGCTTTGGGCATGTTGGTATGACATAATGAGGCTTATAGCAAACTGAAAGACTAGGACACACACAGACGTGGTGGACACAGGTGTGTGTGTGTACACACACCGCCTCCCCCCTCCTACCACACCCTTCCGTTCATACCAGCACAGCCATTCGCGGGAACAAAAACGAAGAGTTCGCTCTCTGCTTTCTTCCTTCACGGGCGTCAGATTGGGTGGCTATTGTCTTCCCTCGCCTGCGTTCACTCGCACTTACAGCATACGATACACGGCAATGGTGTTATTGCGCTTGGTATTTTTACGGAGCATCACGCTCATGGCAAAAATGCGCCTCAAGTGTCCATTTAATGGCATCGCAATAAAATGAGTTAGGAACCGACTGAAAGCCAATGCAGCAGTTGAATATTTGCTAAATCCCTCACGAAACGCGAAGAAGAATTCCTTCACGATTGTTAATCAAACACAAACCATGAAACATCTCCTGAAACATTGTATTGATGGCATGCACAATTATGTACGCTCCTATTAGGTTCAACGTGTTATCCACATTATAGATAATGATCTGCACCGAATAGAACGGTAGGATTGATATTAATTACGCTTCTATTTCTCTGTCGTATACAATGTCATTTTTGTGACGTCATATACAACTTTCCTACAACTACAACAAGGATTATACCTTCATTCCTTTTGAGCTCACCCCCGAGCCACTCATTTCAACAACTGTCGGTACGCAGTACACTACACAGGTATGATATGTATTTGGCACGCTACAATTTAGCTACAGACTACAAAGGTAACTTTAGTGATATGTCATGCAATTTGCCCGCCGCTACCACAACGATTCCCCACTTCTTGCGCAACCTGGACAATTTTCATGGTGCGGAATACACCATAATGGGACAGGCTCGTTCTTTCACCATTTCCACGTTGTGCAAATTTCCCTTTTATTATAGCACAACAGCAATTTTTCCCTTCAACCAACCTAATTCAACACGTTGGAGGCTAAAGCACAAGCTTCTTCCACAACAGCGATTAGTGAGGGAAGCCATGAGCTGCTTTTTTGAGTCTTGTGTTTATTTTTTATTTTTGTGCTCTGGAACTTGTCGCGTGTTTTATGTTTTTCTGTGTGCCACACTTTCTCTTGCGCGGACGTCATCTGAAACGTATACATTGACGTCAAGGCAGGAAGAGTGCCATAGCACTTCTGTGTGCATGCATCCGCTAACTTACGGCGGCGACCTTTCCACGGGCCCTAACGCGAATGCAAAGGCTTTATTGGTGCTTTTATTTTTTGGCATTTCTATTCACGCACCGCTTATGTAGAGTGTCCTGAAAAATCTACTCTCAAGGCGTAGCTTAAATACGTAAGCGTGTCTTGCCACCTGTCGCTGTGCTCAATTCTCTCAATGCGAGGCATTTTGCGATAGTTAGGTAGCAGTAAAGCAGTCGTGCGTTCAGCAGTCGCGGTTTGAAGAATTTGCAAATATCGCACAGCTTTTTCTCCAATTATACCCGTTTTGGAATGCCGGTATTCAGAGCAATGGACAATTTCTATTTGTAAGCTGCAAGATGTAGAGCATGGTTTATTACCAGTACAAAAGTAGAATTACGAACAAGAAAACAGTTGCGCTTTGTTTACGAAGAATGACTCTACGGAGAATACACTGTCATTCACAATATTCACCATCATTATCCTCCTATAAATGCACTGATTGTGCACCTTTGCTCTCAATGATATTGGTAAGCTTCCAGTCACGATCGGAGTAAGTCTGCCGTATGCTCTCTAAACGATTTTTGTTATTCTGTGAATTTCCTTCGAATGATCACGGTCCCCTGCAGCTGGCCTAAGCAAACGTGCTGCTTCACAGACTCTAGAGGCAGACTGGCAAACCTGAACTCTTGTTCCCTCACCCGGCTATGGACCATTATATTTGCGATCTGCCTATTAATCTTCAACCATACCGACAAGTTGGGTGCGTTATTAACAGTGAAAACCGTTTGGTATTTTCGAATTACATCTCTTCATGACCACTTTACAGAATAAAGCGGCCTTTATGAAGAAATACACTACTATTGTACTGTGTGATTTGGCACGCTCGTAAAGCTACTCTTTAAAAGGTAGAATTCTCACCTTATTTTGCTAGCTTGCTCCCTGACGCCGGTTCTGAATTAGGAAGGCACGAGTTTAACGTTAAAAACTCGTAAATTGTGGCGTTTTACATGAAAAAACCACAATATAATTGTGAGGCACGCTGTAGTTTGGTACCCAGGTTATTTTTCACAACCTGGTGTTCTTTACCGTACACGCAATGCTCGGTACGCGGGTGTTTCTGTTTCGTCCCCATCGAAATGCGGGTGCCGCTATCGAAAGTTGATCCCGCAACCTATTAGGGTCCCGAGTCATTTCTTTTATCCCTTCCCTAGTTTTGCTGAACAAGGTAACGCCATCTACTGACCGAAGGTTACTGAGATATTTGTCTTTGAGCCTCCCTCTTAAGCCTTCCCAGCTTGAATACTTCTTCCAAGCACGCAGTGAGTGGCTATGAAGACATTGTATCTCCTTGTCGGGCCGCTTTCATTATAGGTATTTTCCCAGTTTCTTGTGCAGAATTATCCTAGCTTTGCACTCCTTGCAGATGTTGTACAATATATTGTCCTGAGCATCCTGTACTCCTTGACTACGTAATGCCTGTATGACGGCTGGTATCTCTACGGAATCCAATGTCTTGTCGTAGTATATGAAAGCCATATAGAGAGGCTGAATGTACTCTGAGGCTTACTCGACTGCTTTAGCGATGACATGGATTTTATCCATTATAGAGTATGGCTTCCTGAAGCAAGCCTCTACCCTTGCTTATTGATGTTCCGTGTTGTCCTTATTTTTAAAAAAAATTAATTATGTGGTTTTACGTGCCAAAACCACTTTCCGATAAGGAGGCACGCCGTAGTGGAGGACTCCGGAAATTTTTACCACCTAGAGTTCTTTAACGTGCGCCTAAATCTAAGCACCCGGGTGTTTTCGCATTTCGGCCCCATCGAAATACGGCCGCCGTGACCGGGATTAGATCCCGCGACCTAGGGCGGAGCAGCCCAACACCATAGCCTCTGAGCAACCACGGCAGTTCTTTTTCTTTATTGCACGGAGATATGAGTAATGTCAAATCAATATTGTTACATTTCACTTCAACATACATGAGAAAAAAATGCAGACATGGTACGTAGCCCAATGAAAATTCAAAACTTTGGCAAACAAACACAAGTGTCCAGACGCGAAATCCATTCAGGTACGGTCTCAAAAGTAGCAACTAGACTAGGGACGTGAGCAGTCTCTTCTCAGAAGATAGACCTTGTGGAGCGAGGAGGCTCGACAAGGCTGTCGATCATTCGACTTCTCCACAATGTATAAAGTCCTAATACCATAGGCAAATCATATGGTGTATTATTGGCTGTCTTTTTGAAAGGAAGGAACCAGATACCATATAATGTGAGAGGAAATTCTTATTTGATACTTGTTTGTAAAATGTCCCAAAAATGAAATCTGTCACGGCAAAGTAAAAGCAATGTTCTATTGTCTCGGGTTGATTGCAATGACTACAATTTGTATCCCAGGGTATATAAAGTCCTTTTTCCTGAAGCGACGATTTATCTGGCAAGGTGGAGGTGTGCAGCTCAAAGAAAATGTTTTCGCTGGTGGCGTAATGCACATTCTACGACACGGCAAAGTAGATCTTGACCAAATAGAGACAGATATGGTTTTGGTACAGAGGTAGAGGGAAAAGGTTATCTATAAGTTGCCCTTATTGTATTAAAGATACTTTGTTGAAAGTTTTATACACTGCTGGAGGTAAGCTAATAGGATTATAATTTGTCCTTTGTCTAATGTCTGTATGTTAGTTGATTAGTATTATATTGCCATTCTTCCAGTACTATGGGATCCTTGAAGTTGATAAAGAATTCTTATAAAGGGCCCCCAGGTTTTCAAGAACATATGTCTCCTGCATCTTCGAATAAATTGATTGTTATTCCCTCTCCTCCTCCCACTTCTCCATGTTTCATGTCTTGCAAGATCCTTCTAACTTCATTGCCGGTTATATAATGAGCCTGTGTAACCTGTTCGTTACTACTTAGAATGGAGGTATTGTGGCTGCTTTCGGTGCTGTATACATCACTATAGAACTTATCCGCTGATTTTATTATACCTTCCAGATTACCCTGCTTTTCTTTCAGTGCATACCTATTGGGTTGTCCTATGCAAAGTTTCCTCTTCGTTGATTTCATGATGTGTCCATCTTTTACTGCTTCCTCATTCTTTCTCTCTTTACAGTTTTGAATGTCTCTTATTTTTTCCTTGTTGATAAGTTCTGAGAATTCCGTGGATTGTTTTGGATCTCTTGAGTTGGACACTTTCATTTCTTGTCGTTTTTTTATTAGCTCTTTGTTACTTCAGAGAGCTTACGATGCGGTTGCCTTGGTTTCTTCAAATTCAAATTCTTTATTTTCCAAAACAAGTTTTGTGGTTTACAGGGCTAAAAGCTGCGGTCTGCAGCTTGAGAGAGGCCGGGACACCATATTCAAGGCAGGCTTGACCTCCACGTGAATGTCGAAACGTTAAACAGAAGCGTATGGAACAGAAAATAGCAGTTCATCAGCATAAGAATACACAACACTAGATATAATGCTTTATATAGAGAAGCAGAAATATATATATATATATATATATATATATATTTATATCAAACTCAAATATAGTGAAGAAGAGGGAAATAACGTATCTATATATGAATTCACATATACAGACACAGGAGGATTTAGCATGTTGAACAAAAAAAGAATTATGAATGTACGTAGCTTCACGACAATAGTGGTCGGTAAGCTTTTCTTTAAAGCAAAGAGCTGTTGAAGTAATGCTAGTTTGGGCGTTAGTATATCTTGGCATTTGTTGCGGATTAACGGAGGATTATATTTCGAAGACTGCAGTTTGTAAAAAATGTGGAAACGTGGAATTATCCGAAAGTTAAGAGAACTTGTACTAACATTGGTATTTTGCTGAAGCAGTGCAATTGCACTAATAAAGTATTTTAAGGGTGGGGGGGGGTGAAGACACATAGAATGAGCGCAAAACACGAAATTCATACATATAGTGTATTTTCATAATGTTGTGCAACCTAAAATAATATTATGTGGAAGCTAAATAATCAATACTTGCGATATTGGGAACAACATGACTTTGTAATGAACAAATCCTCGTAATGTTCCTTTGCGTAGTCGTCAACCACACGAGACTACAGTAATTAATATGGCAAGCGAACAATGCCGAATAAATTTGTTTTTTGGCTTCCACTGGGAGAATTGTACGGCAACGCGATAGAACGCCTGTTGTCATTGAAAGTTTTTTGCATAAGTTGTCAACATGCAAATCCCTTACTTCCCACTTCAACTGCTGCATCTGAAGCCAGTATCCTTACGGTTTCATTCATTACCTCTATGTTATCTTAAACTCTCTGCTCTAAGGCTGCATATTTATTTAGAAGTAACTGGTTGAGTTGGCCGGATTTTCCCTCCCAGCGCCTAGGTTGGCCAGTTTCTTCCTGATCAAGTTTACTATTCGTTTCTGCAAATTTACGTGAATCGTTGGCCTCACTAAACTATTATCACGGCACTTTAATCAGCCTAACATATCAGCCTCCTGCACTATGCTCTAGTAAGCAGAAATTACGAAATCTATTTCATTTCTTGTTTCATCAGTAAGGCTGTTCTAGCTTCGCCTTCTGTTGCTAAGCTTCCTCAAGAAGGCGTTCATTATTCGGAGCTCATCGCTTTCCGCGAATTCAAGCGTCATCGCTCCTTTAGCGTTTATAGCACCGATGCCATAGTTTCCATTTGCTTGTTCACCATCTTGCTTTTTCCCCACTTTTGTGTTGAAGTCGCCCATTACTACAGCGTACAGAGTTTGCACTTTTCACGTCGTTAATTCAACATCTTCATAAAACTGATCCACTTCATCATCGTCATTACCGGTAGTTGGAGCATATGCTTGTCCTTTCTTTATTTTATACCTCATGTTAAGTTTTATTACGACTACTACTATCCTCTCATTATTGTTGTAGAATTCGTCAATGTTGCCCTCTATGTCCTTATGGATTATGAATCTAAACCCGCATTGATTCTTGTCTGGGAATGCTCTAAGGCAGTGGACGTGGCCGTTAGTCAGCACTGTATAAGCCTCAGCAGGTCTAACCTCAATAAGGCAAATGATATGCCAAACAACTATTGATTGTTCCTAAAAAAAACTTTCTATGTTAGCTCCACTAGAAAGAGTTCGGGTGGAAAACGCTGCCAGGGTCAGTTTCCATTGGAGCTCTGTCCGGGCCCAGAGATCCTCAGCACCCTCTGCAGCGCTACAGGTTTGACCGCGGGCTTGGTGAGATCCTTCGCAGTTGTTGGGTGCTGGGGGCCATTGGTTTATCGAATGATTCATTTGGGAAGGGGCGGCCGAATACTGCACCAGGGCGACGAATTCCTGTTCTGGTGGGGGAATGCCTTTTGGTGAAGCTAAGTGGGTCTTCGTTATTCGGTTGTACCTAGATTAATATAGGGCCACTGGCTATTGGCACCTATTGCGTGTGTCAGGCGCCACTCCACCAAACCACGAAACATATTGTGAAACATGGTAGTGATGTCACCTAATGCTCTTGTACGGGAATGCTCGGCATGCTCGAGTGAAATGGAGCCGCGCTGCGAAAAAACAGGATTCAGGTAACCCCTGGTGAATATCAAGGTAGGCGTTATTTTTCGGCCATGACGGCGGAGAACTGGAAAAAGAGGTCGCACACACAAATTTGTAATCTGAAACCAAGCGTATATACATACCCCGATGGCGTTCATATAGTATAGACGTAATGCGCACAATAATAGACCTGCAAACCCGGTAACATTTAAAAAAAGAATTGAGGTTCACTAAGAAACCTAACTAAAGGCGCTTTCTGTTTCTATGGTCATTAGGTTATAGTGTCTTCACTTTTGGAGAAACGAAGAGCTCTCACCGAGTGATGGACACAAACACGCGCTCAAGAGCACCTAAACCATGCTTCACAATTATATAGGTTCTATTAGGCTTACAGTGTATACCGCATTATAGATAATGCTCAGCAGTAAATATAACGGTAGGAGTGATATGTCTTGCGTTGCAATTTCTCTGTAGCCTGCAAGGTTGTTATTGCAGTTGGAATGTCGTTATTGTGACGTTTTATGCAACTTTGCTACAACCAAAGCAACGGTTCTTCCATATTCCTTTTATGCTTATCCCCGAGCCGTTCATTTGAACAACTACCGGTCAGCAGTGCAATACACAGGCACGAGAGCTATTTGGTATGCTACATTTTAGCTACTGACCGCTAAAGTATCATTCCTGCTATTCATGCAATTTGTCATAACCGCCACAATGATTGTCCCCTTTTTGCACAACCTGGACCGTCTTCATGCTGCGGAAGACACCATAATAGGACATGCTCGTTGTTTAACCATCTGCATGCTGTGCAAATTTTCCTTTAACCTTAGCAGCATCTCGATTTTTTTCTTTAAACCAGCCTAATTCAATACGTTGGGGGCTAAACACAAGCTTCTTCCCCAACAGCGGCTCGCCAGTGAAGTCATCAGCTGCTTCTTTCAGTGTTTTATTTTTTTTTTGTTCCCTTGAACATGCCGAGCGCTTACATTTTTCCTTGTGTCACCCTTTTCTTTGCACGGTCGTAATCACAAACGTATACATTGACGTCAATGCACGAAGAGTGCTATGGCAATTCTGCGTGCGTGCATCCGTTCACTTACGGCAACGACCTTTCCACGGGCGCTGCCGCAAATAAAAAGCTTTAAGGCGCTTTTTATTTTGAGATTTCGATTTATGCACCGCTTGCGTAGTTTCCCGAGAGGTCTACTTTCAAGGCGTAGTTTAACAACGTGGGCGTATGTTGCCACCTGCGGCTGTTCTTGATTAATCGCTTGATTCTGAAACACTCAGTCTGTGCGCACTACTGCCATGTGTCTAAAACACGAAACCTATTTGCGTCATAATTTCTTGATATCTGCTTTTGAACAGAACTATTCAATTGCCGTAAGTCTTTGGATAGAGAGGGAAAATTGCAGACAAATCGGATGCGTTAATAATAAAGAAAATCATCGTACTATTTTCGAATTACGCGTCTTCTTCACCATCTTATAGCATAACGGGCATTTCATAAGTCAAGAAGTACGCTTCCGCTATTGGGCTGTGGGATTTCACACGCTCGTAAAGCTGCTCTTTAAAACATACAACTTTTAAATTATTTTGGTACCTTGCTTTCGCGCGCCATTTCTGAATTAGGAAGGCAAGAGTTTGACGTTCCAAATTCCTGAATTCTGACGATTTACGTGCAAAAACTGCGATATGATTTTGAGGCAAGCTGTAGTTGGGTACTCCGGATTATGTTTGACAAGCAGGTCTTGTTTACCGTATACGCAATGCATGGTACGCGGGCGTTTCTGTTTTGCCCCCATCGAAATGCTGGTACCACTGCCGTAAGTTGATCTCTTCCGGCAACAGATTTGTTTTATCTTTTACCTAGTGTTGCTGAAATAGACAATGCCATGTGCAGACCGAAAGTTGCTGAGATATTCGCCGTTGATCCTCCCTCCATAGCTTTCTCATTTTATTAGCTTGAATACTTCTTCGAAGCACACAGTGAGTGGCAATGAAGAGATTGTGCCTCTTTTCTGACTCCTTTCTTTAGAGGAATTTTCCTACTTTCCTCGTGAAGAATTACTGTAGCTGTGCAATATTTGCACATGTTTTACAATATATTGTCTGATGTGTCCTGTACTCCTTCATGGCGTAATGCCTGTATGAGAGCTGGTATCTCTACTTAATCAAAAGTCTTGTCGTAGTCTATCAAAACTATACAGAGAGGCTGAACGTACTTTGAGGAGAACTTGACTACCTTATTAATGACATTGGTGTTATCCATCAAAGTGTATGGCTTCCTGAAGCAAGCCTGTACCATTGCCTGACTGAAGTTCACTGTTGCCCTTATTGTATTGAAAATTTTTTGTTGAACGTTTTATGTAATACTGGAGGTAAGCTAATAAGCTTATAACTTGTCAATTGTCTAATGTCTCCATATTTGTCGATTAGTACTATGTTGCCATTCTTCCAGTTCTATGGGATCCTTGAAATTGGTAAACAGTTCTTATAAAGGGCCCCCAGGTTTTGAAGAATATATGTCTCCTGCATCTTCGAATAAATTGATTGTTATTCACTTTCCTCCTCCCACTTTCCCATGTTTCATGTCTTGCAGGGTCCTTCTAACTTCATTGCCGTTTCTAGAATGAGCCTGTGTAACCTGTTCGTTGCTACTTAGAATGGAGGTACTGTGGCTGCTGTCGGTACTGTATCATCACCATAGAACTAATCCGCTGATTTTATTATACCTTCCAGATTACCCTGCTTATCTTTCAGTGCATACCTATTGCGGCGTCCTATGCCAAGTTTCCTTCTCGTTGATTCCATGATGTGTCCATCTTTTACTGCGTCCTCGTTCTTTCTCTCTTTACAGTTTCGAATATCTCTTATTTTTTCCTTGTTGATAAGTTCTGAGAATTCCGTGGATCCTTTTTGATCTCTTGAGTTGGACACTTTCATTTCTTGTCGTTTTTTTATTAGCTCCTTTGTTACTTCAGAGAGCTTACGATGCGGTTGCATTGGTTCCTTCAAATTCAAATTCAAATTCTTTATTTTCCAAAACAAGTTTTGTGGTGGACGGGGCTAAAAGCTGCGGTCTGCAGCTTGGCAGAGGCCCGGACACTATATTCAAGGCAGGGCTTGACGTCGACGTGAATGTCGAACCGTTAAACAGAAGCGTATGGAACAGAAAATAGCAGTTCATCAGAATAAGAATACACCATACTAGATATAATGCTTTATATACAGAAGCAGAAATATACATCTATATATGTATCAAACTCAAATATAATGAAAAAGATGAACGATAACGTATATATATATGTATATATATATATATATATATATATATATATATATATATATATATATGTGTGTGTGTGTGTGTGTGTCTACATATACATGTATATATATGAATTCACATATGCAGACAGAGGAGGATTTTGCTTGTTGAGCAAAAAAAGAATTATGAATGTACGTAGCTTCACGACAATAGTGGTCGGTAAGGTTTTCTTTAAAGCAAAGAGCTGTTGAAGTAATGCTAGTTTGGGCTTTAGTATATCTTGCCATTTATTGCGGATTAAAGGAGGATTATATTTCGAAGACTGCAGTTTGCAAAAAATGTGGAAACGTGGAACTATCCGAAAGTTAAGAGAACGTGTACGAACATTGGTATTTTGCTGAAGCAGTGCTATTGTACTAATAAAGTATTTTAAGGGTGGGGGGGGGGGGGGGGTAAACACACATGGAATGAACGCAAAACACAAGATTCATACATATAGTGTATTTTCATAATGTTGTACAACCTAAAGTAATATTATGTGGAAGCTACATAATCAATATTTGCGATATTGCGAACAACATTATTTTGTAATAAACAAATCCTCGTAGTAGTCCTTTGTGTAGTGGTCAAGCACACGAGACTACAGTAATTAATATGGTAAGCGAAGAATGCCGAATAATTTTGTTTTTTTGGCTTCCACTGGGAGAATCGCACAGCAACGCGATAGAGCTCCTGTGGTCATTGAAAGTTTTTGCATAAGTTTTCAACATAAAAATCCCTTACTTCCCACTTCAACTGCTGCATCTGAAGCTAGTCTCTTTACGGTTTTATTCATTGCCTCTTTGTTATCATCAACTCTCTACTCTAAGACTGCATATTTATTTAGAAGTAACTGGTTGAATTGGCTGGATTTTACCCTCCCTGTGTTTAGGTTGGCCTTTTCTTCCTGATCAATTTTACCATTCGTTTCTTCATATTTACGTGAATTGTTGGCTTCACAAAACAATTATCACAGCACTTTAACCAGCCTAACACTTCAGCATCCTGCACTATGCTATGGTGAGCAGAAATTACGAAATCGATTTCATTTCTTTTTCCACCAGTAAGGCTGTTGTAGTTTCGCCTTCTGTTGCTAAGGTTCCTCAAGAAGGTGTTCATTATTTGGACCTCATTCCTTTCCGCGAATTCTAGCATCATCGCTCCTCTAGTGTTTATAGCATCGACACCGTAGTTTCCAATTGCTTGTTCAACATCTTTCTTTTTCCCCACTTTGGTGTTAAATTCGCCCATTACTACAGCATACCGAGTTTACACTTTTCACGTCGTTAATTCAAAATCTTCATAAAACTGACCCACTTCATCATCGTCATTACCGGTAGTTGGAGCATACGATGGTACTTCCTTTATTTTATACCTCATGTTAAGTTTTATTACAACTACTGCTATCTTCTCGTTGTTGTTGTAGAATTCGTCAATGTTGCCCGCTATGTCCTTATGGATTATGAATCTAAACCCGCATCGCTTCTTGCCTGGGAATTATCTAAAACAGTGGACGTAGCCGTTAGTGAAGACTGTATAAGCCGCAGCAGGTGTAACCTCAAAAACACCAATGATATCCCAAACAATACCTTATAGTTCCTAAAAAATCTTGCTATGTTACCCTCACTAGAAAGAGTTCGGGTGTTAAACGTCGCCAGAGTCAGTTTCCATTGGGTCTCTGTCCAGGCCCAGAGATCCTCAGCACCCTCTGCAGCGCTACAGGTTTGACTGCGGGCTTGGTGAGATCCTTCGCAGTTGTTGGGACCTGGGGGCCATTGAATTATTCATTTGGGAAGGGGCAGCCGAATACTGCACCAGGGCGGTGGATCCCTGTTCTGGTTGGGGACTGCTTTTTGGTGAAGTTAAGTGGGCCTTCGCAATTTGGTTGTACGCAGATTAGTATAGCCCCACTGGCTCTTGGCATCTTTTGTGGGTGTCAGTTGCCACTCCACCAAACCATGAAACATCTCGTGAAACATGGTAGTCATGTCCGCTGAATGGCCTTGTACGGGAATGATCGGCATCCTCAAGTAAAATGGAGCCACACTGCGAAACCACAGGATTCAGGTAAGCCCTGAGGAATATCCTGGTTGGTGTTCTTTTTTTTTGGCCGTGACGGCGGAGAACTTGAAAAAGAGTTCGCATACACAAATTTGTAAACGGAAATCAAGCGCATATACATACCCAGATGGTGTTCATATAGCATAGACGTCATACGCTCATTATTAGACGTGCAAAGACGGTAATACTTAATAAAAGAATTCACGAGAACTGAAAAACAAAACTAAAGGTGCTTTGTGTTTCTGTGGTCAATCGGTTATAGAGTCTTTACTTTTTGAGAAACGAACCACTCTCACCGAGTGATGGACCCAGACACGTGCTCAAGAGCACCTAAACCATGCTTCACAATTTTTTACGTTCTATTTGGCTTACAGGGTATACCACATTATAGATAACGCTGAGCACTAAATATAGCGGTAGAAGCGATTTCTGTTACGCTGCTATTTCTCTGTAGCCTACAATGTCGTTATTGTCGTTACAATATCGTTAAGTGTCGTTTCATGTAACTTTGCTACAACCACAACAACGGTTCTTCATTATTCCTTTTATGCTCATCCCCGAGCCGTCCAATTGTCCGCACCTATAATACACACGTATAAGAGGTATTTGGCACGCTACAGTTTATCTACTGACCAAATTTATGATTCCTGTTATTTTATTGATTTTCCTATAGCTACCAGTATGGTTCTCCCCATTTTGCACAACCTGGACAGTCTTCATGCTGCGGAAGACACAATAATAGGACATGCTCTTTATTTCACCCTCTGCATGGTGTGAAAATTTTCCTTTAACTTAAGAAAAACCTCAATTTTTTTCTTTGCACCAGCCTAATTCAATACGTTGGGGGCTAAAGCACAAGCTCCTTCCCCAACAGCGGCTCGCCAAGGAAGTCATCAGCTGCTTATTTCAGTGTTTTATTTTTTTTTGTTCTCTTGAACATGTCGAGCGTTTACATTTTTCCTTCTGTCGCCCTTTTCTTTGCACGGTCGTAATCTCAAACGTATACATTGACGTCCATGCACGAAGAGTGCTATGGCAATTCTGCGTGCGTGCATCCGTTCACTTACGGCAACGACCTTTCCACGGGCGCTGCCGCAAAAAAAAAAAGCTTTAAGGCGCTTTAATTTTTTGAGATTTCGATTTATGCACCGCTTGCGTAGTTTCCCGAGAGGTCTACTTTCGAGCCGTAGTTTAACAACGTGTGCGTATGTTGCCACCGGCGGCTGTTCTTGATTAATCGCTTGATTCTGAAACACTCAGTCTGTGCGCACTACTGCCAAGTGCCTAAAACACGAAACCTATTGGCGTCATAATTTCTTGATATCTGCTTTTGAACATAACTATTTAATGGCCGTAAGTGTTTGGATAGCGAGGGAAAATTGCAGACAAATCGGATGCGTTAATAATAAAGAAAATCTGCGTACTATTTTCGAATTACGCGTCTTCTTCACCATCTTATAGCATAACGGGCATTTCATAAGTCAAGAAGTATGCTTCCGCTATTGTGCTGTGGGATTTCGCACGCTCGTAAATCTGCTCTTTAAAACATACAACTTTTAAATTATTTTGGTACCTTGCTTTCACGCGCCATTTCTGAATTAGGAAGGCAAGAGTTTGACGTTCCAAATTACTAAATTCTGACGTTTTACGTGCAAAAACTGCGATATGATTTTGAGGCAAGCTGTAGTTGGGTACTCCGGATTATGTTTGACAACCAGGTCTTGTTTACCGTATACGCAATGCATGGTACGCGGGCGTTTCTGTTTTGCCCCCATCGAAATGCTGGCACCACTGCCGTAAGTTGATCTCTTCCGGCAGCAGATTTGTTTTATCTTTTACCTAGTGCTGCTGAAGTAGACAATGCCATCTGCAGACCGAAAGTTGCTGAGATATTGGCCGTTGATCCTCCCTCCACAGCTTTCTCATTTTATTAGCTTGAATACTTCTTCGAAGCACACAGTGAGTGGCAATCAGGAGATTGTGCCTCTTTTCTGACTGCTTTTATTACAGGGATTTTCCTACATTCCTCGTGAAGAATTACTGTAGCTGTGCAGTATTTGCACATGTTTTACAAGATATTGTCTTATGTGTCCTGTACTCCTTCATGGCGTAATTTCTGTATGAGAGCTGGTATCTCTACTTAATCAAAAGTCTTGTCGTAGTCTATCAAAACTATACAGAGAGGCTGAACGTACTTTGAGGAGAACTTGACTACCTTATTAATGACATTGGTGTTATCCATTAAAGTGTACGGCTTCCTGAAGCAAGCCTGTACCCTTGCTTGACTGAAGTTCACTGTTGCCCTTGTTTTATTGAAAATATTTTGTTGAACGTTTTATGTAATACTGGAGGTAAGCTAATAATCTTATAACTTGTCAATTGTCTAATGTCTCCATATTGGTCGATTAGTACTATGTTGCCATTCTTCCAGTTCTATGGGATCCTTGAAATCGATAAACAGTTCTTATAAAGGGCCCCCAGGTTTTGAAGAATATATGTCTCCTGCATCTTCGAATAAATTGATTGTTATTCACTTTCCTCCTCCCACTTTTCCATGTTTCATGTCTTGCAGGATCCTTCTAACTTCATTGCCGTTTCTAGAAGGAGCCTGTGTAACCTGTTCGTTGCTACTTAGAATGGAGGTACTGTGGCTGCTTTCGGTACTGTATCATCACTATAGAACTAATCCGCTGATTTTATTATACCTTCCAGATTACCCTGCTTATCTTTCAGTGCATACCTATTGCGGTGTCCTATGCCAAGTTTCCTTCTCGTTGATTTCATGATGTGTCCATCTTTTACTGCGTCCTCAATATTTCTCTCTTTACAGTTTCGAATATCTCTTATTTTTTCCTTGTTGATAAGTTCTGAGAATTCCGTGGATTCTTTTTGATCTCTTGAGTTGGACATTTTCATTTCTTGTCGTTTATTTATTAGCTCCTTTGTTACTTCAGAGAGCTTACGATGCGGTTGCATTGGTTCCTTCAAGTTCAAATTCAAATTCTTTATTTTCCAAAACAAGTTTTGTGGTTGACGGGGCTAAAAGCTGCGGTCTGCAGCTTGACAGAGGCCCGGACACTATATTCAAGGCAGGGCTTGACGTCGACGTGAATGTCGAACTGTTAAACAGAAGCGTATGGAACAGAAAATAGCAGTTCATCAGAATAAGAATACACAATACTAGATATAATGCTTTATATACAGAAGCAGAAACATACATCTATATATGTATCAAACTGAAATATAATGCAAAAGATTAAATATAACGTATATATATATATATATATATATATATATATATATATATATATGTGTGTGTGTGTGTGTGTGTGTGTGTGTGTGTGTGTGTGTGTGTGTGTGTGTTTGTGTGTGTGTGTGTCTACATATACATGTATATATATGAATTCACATATGCAGACAGAGGAGGATTTTGCTTGTTGAACAAAAAAAGAATTATGAATGTACGTAGCTTCACGACAATAGTGGTCGGTAACCTTTTCTTTAAAGCAAAGAGCTGTTGAAGTAATGCTAGTTTGGGCGTTAGTATATCTTGGCATTTATTGCGGATTAACGGTGGATTATATTTCGAAGACTGCAGTTTGTAAAAAATGTGGAAACGTGGAATTATCCGAAAGTTAAGAGAACTTGTACTAACATTGGTATTTTGCTGAAGCAGTGCAATTGCACTAATAAAGTATTTTAAGGGTGGGGGGGGGTGGTGAACACGCATACAATGAACGCAAAACACAAAATTCATACATATAGTGTATTTTCATAATGTTGTACAACCTAAAATAATATTATGTGGAAGCTAAATAATCAATATTTGCGATATTGCGAACAACATTATTTTGTAATAAACAAATCCTCGTAGTAGTCCTTTGTGTAGTGGTCAACCACACGAGACTACAGTAATTAATATGGTAAGCGAAGAATGCCGAATAAATTTGTTTTTTTGGCTTCCACTGGGAGAATCGCACAGCAACGCGATAGAGCTCCTGTGCTCATTGAAAGTTTTTGCATAAGTTTTCAACATACAAATCCCTTACTTCCCACTTCAACTGCTGCATCTGAAGTTAGTCTCTTTACGGTTTTATTCATTGCCTCTTTGTTATCATCAACTCTCTGCTCTAAGACTGCATATTTATTTAGAAGTAACTGGTTGAATTGGCTGGATTTTACCGTCCCTGCGTTTAGGTTGGCCTGTTTCTTCCTGATCAATTTTACCATTCGTTTCTTCATATTTACGTGAATTGTTGGCCTCACAAAACAATTATCACAGCACTTTAACCAGCCTAACTCTTCAGCATCCTGCACTATGCTATGGTGAGCAGAAATTACGAAATCGATTTCATTTCTTTTTCCACCAGTAAGGCTGTTGTAGTTTCGCCTTCTGTTGCTAAGGTTCCTCAAGAAGGTGTTCATTATTTGGACCTCATTCCTTTCCGCGAATTCTAGCATCATCGCTCCTCTAGCGTTTATAGCATCGACACCGTAGTTTCCAATTGCTTGTTCAACATCTTTCTTTTTCCCCACTTTGGTGTTAAATTCGCCCATTACTACAGCATACCGAGTTTACACTCTTCACGTCGTTAATTCAACACCTTCATAAAACTGACCGACTTCATCATCGTCATTACCGGTAGTTGGAGCATATGATGGTACTTCCTTTATTTTATACCTCATGTTAAGCTTTATTACGACTACTGCTATCTTCTCGTTGTTGTTGCAGAATTCGTCAATGTTGCCCGCTATGTCCTTATGGATTATGAATCTAAACCCGCGTGGCTTCTTGCCTGGGAATTATCTAAAACAGTGGACGTAGCCGTTAGTGAAGACTGTATAAGCCGCAGCAGGTGTAACCTCAAAAACGCCAATGATATCCCAAACAATACCTTATAGTTCCTCAAAAATCTTGCTATGTTACCCTCAATAGAAAGAGTTCGGGTGTTAAACGCCGCCAGGGTCAGTTTCCATTGGGTCTCTGTCCATGCCCAGAGATCCTCAGCACCCTCTGCAGCGCTACAGGTTTGACTGCGGGCTTGGTGAGATCCTTCGCAGTTGTTGGGACCTGGGGGCCATTGAATTATTCATTTGGGAAGGGGCAGCCGAATACTGCACCAGGGCGGCGGATCCCTGTTCTGGTTGGGGAATGCTTTTTGGTGAAGCTAAGTGGGCCTTCGCAATTTGGCTGTACGCAGATTAGTATAGCCCCACTGGCTCTTGGCATCTTTTGTGGGTGTCAGTTGCCGCTCCACCAAACCATTAAACATCTCGTAAAACATGGTAGTGATGTCCGCTGAATGGCCTTGTACGGGAATGATCGGCCTCCTCAAGTAAAAGGGAGCCACACTGCGAAACCACAGGATTCAGGTAAGCCCTGGGGAATATCCTGGTTGGTGTTCTTTTTTTTTTTTTTTGTTGGCCGTGACGGCGGAGAACTTGAAAAAGAGTTCGCATACACAAATTTGTAAACGGAAACCAAGCGCATATACATACCCAGATGGTGTTCATATAGTATAGACGTCATACGCTCATTATTAGACGTGCAAAGACGGTAATACTTAACAAAAGAATTCACGAGAACTGAGAAACAAAACTAAAGGTTCTCTGTGTTTCTATGGTCAAACGGTTATTGAGTCTTTACTTTTTGAGAAACGAACAACTCTCACCGAGTGATGGACCCAGACACGTGCTCAAGAGCACCTAAACCATGCTTCACAATTATTTACGCTCTATTTGGCTTACAGGGTATACCACATTATAGATAATGCTGAGCACTAAATATAGCGGTTGAAGTGATTTCTGTTACGCTACTATTTCTCTGTAGCCTACAATGTCGTTATTGTCGTTACAATATCGTTAGGTGTCGTTTCATGCAACTTTGCTACAACGACAACAACGGTTCTTCATTATTCCTTTTATGCTCATCCCCGAGCCGTCCAATTGAACAACTACCAGTCCGCACCTATAATACACAAGTATAAGAGATATTTGGCACGCTACATTTTATCTACTCACCAAATTTCTGATTCTTGTTATTTAATTCATTTTCCTATAGCTACCACTATGGTTCTCCCCTTTTTGCACAACCTGGACCGTCTTCATGCTGCGGAAGACACCATAATAGGACATGCTCTTTGTTTCACCATCTGCATGCTGTTAAAATTTTCCTTTAACTTAAGAACAACCTCAATTTTTTTTCTTTGCACCAGCCTAATTCAATACGTTGGGGGCTAAAGCACAAGCTCCTTCCCCAACAGCGGCTCGCCAAGGAAGTCATCAGCTGCTTATTTCAGTGTTTTATTTTTTTTTGTTCTCTTGAACATGTTGAGCGTTTACATTTTTTCCTTCTGTCACCCTTTTCTCTGCACGGTCGTAATCTCAAACGTATACATTGACGTCAATGCACGAAGAGTGCTAGGGCAATTCTGCGTGCGTGCATCCGTTCACTTATGGCAACGACCTTTCCACGGGTGCTGCCGCAAATAAAGAGCTTTAAGGCGCTTTTATGTTTTGAGATTTCGATTTATGCACCGCTTGCGTAGTTTCCCGAGAGGTCTACTTTCAAGGCGTAGTTTAACAACGTGGGCGTATGTTGCCACCTGCGGCTGTTCTTGATTAATCGCTTGATTCTGAAACACTCAGTCTGTGCGCACTACTGCCAAGTGCCTAAAACACGAAACCTATTTGCGTCATAATTTATTGATATCTGCTTTTGAACAGAACTATACAATGGCCGTAAGTCTTTCGATAGTGAGGGAAAATTACTGACAAATCGGATGCGTTAATAACAAGAAAATCATCGTACTATTTTCGAATTACGCGTCTTCTTCACCATCTTATAGCATAACGGGCATTTCATAAGTCAAGAAGTACGCTTCCGCTATTGGGCTGTGGGACTTCAGACGCTCGTAAAGCTGCTCTTTAAACCATACAAGATTTAAATTATTTTGGTACCTTGCTTTCACGCGCCATTTCTGAATTAGGAAGGCAAGAGTTTGACGTTCCAAATTACTAAATTCTGACGTTTTACGTGCAAAAACTGCGATATAATTTTGAGGCAAGCTGTAGTTCGGTACTCCGGATTATGTTTGACAACCAGGTCTTATTTACCGTATACGCAATACATGCTACGCGGGTGTTTCTGTTTTGCCCCCATAGAAATGCTGGTACCACTGCAGTAAGTTGATCTCTTCCGGCAGCAGATTTGTTTTATCTTTTACCTTGTGTTGCTGAAGTAGACAATGCCATCTGCAGACCGAAGGTTGCTGAGATTTTCGCCATTGATCCCCCCTCCATAGCTTTCCCATTTTATTGGCTTGAATACTTCTTCGAAGCACACAGTGAGTGGCAATCAGGAGATTGTGCCTCTTTTCTGACTGCTTTTATTACAGGGATTTTCCTACCTTTCTTGTGAAGAATTACTGTAGCTGTGCAATCTTCGCCGATGTTTTACAACACATTGTCTTAAGTGTCCTGTACTCCTTCATTACTTAATGCCTGTATGAGAGCTGGTATCTCTACTGAATCAAATGTCCTCTCGTAGTCCATCAAAACCATACAGAGAGGGTGAACCTACTCTGAGGATTACTTGTCTACCTTATTAATGACATTGGTGTTATCCATTAAAGAGTATGGCTTCCTGAAGCAAGCCTGTGCCCTTACTCTATTGAATATATTTTGTGGAACGTTTTATGTAATACTCGAGGTAAGCTAATAAGCGTATGATTTGTCAATTGTCTAATGTCTCCATATTGGTCGATTAGTAATAAGTTGCCATTCTTCAGTGCTATGGGATCCTTGAAGTCGATAAACAGTTCTTATAAAGGTCCCCTAGTGTTTGGAGAATATATGTCTCCTGCATCTTCGAATAAATTTATCGTTATTCACTCTCCTCCCCCCACTTTTTCATGTTTCATGTCTTGCTAAATCCTTCTAACTTCATTGCCGGTTATAGAAGGAGCCTCTGTAACGTGTTCGTTGCTACTTAGATTGGAGGTATTATGACTGCTTTCGGTGCTGTATGCTTCACTATAGAACTTATCAGCTGATTTTATTACACCTTCCAGATTACCCTGCTTATCTTTCAGTGCATACCTCTTGGGTTGTCCAATGCCTAGTTTGGTTCTCGCTGATTTCATGCTGTCACCATCTTTTACTGCTTCCTCATTCTTTCTCTCTTTACAATTTTGAATATCTCTTATTTTCTCTTTGTTGGTAAGTTCTCAGAATTCCGCGGACGCTTTTTGATCTCTTGAGTTGGACCCTTTCATTACTTGTCTTTTCTTTATTGGCTCCTTTGTTACTTCAGAGAGCTTACGATGTGGTTGCCTTGGTTCCTTACTTCCCACTTCAACTGCTGCATCCGAAGCCAGTCTCTTTACGGTTTCATTCATTACCGCTATGTTATCGTCAACTCTCTGCGCTAAGGCTGCATATTTATTTAGAAGTAACTGGTTGAATTGGTCGGCTTTTACCCTCACTGCGTCTAGATTGGCCTGTTTCTTCCTGATCAATTTTAGTATTCGTTTGTGCAAATTTACCTGAATCGTTGGCGTCATTAAACTATCATCACATCACTTTAACCTGCCTAAAATGTCAGCATCCTGCACTAAGCTATGGTCAGCAGAATGTGTGAAATCTATTTCATTTCTTGTTTCACCAGTAAGACTCTTCCAGCTTCGCCTGCTGCTGCTAAGCTTCCTCAAGAAGGTGCTCATTATTCGGGGCTCATTCCTTTCCGCGAATTCTAGCAGAATCGCTCCTCTAGCATTCATAGAATCGACGCCGTAGTTTCCAATTGCTTGTTCACTATCTTGCTTTTTTACCACTTTTGCGTTGAAGTCGCCCATTACTACAGCATACTGAGTTTGCACTTTTATCATCGTTAATTCAACGTCTTCATAAAACTGATCCAATTATTTCATCATCATCTCTGGTAGTTGGTGCATATGCGTGTACTTTCTTTACTTTATACCTCATATTAGGTGTTATTACGACTACTGCTGTCCTCCCATTATTGTTGTAGAATTCGTCAATGTTCCCGCTATATCCTTATGGATTATAAATCTAAACCCGCATTGCATCTTATCTGGGAATGCTCTAAAGCAGTGGACGTGGCCGTTAGTCAGCAGTGTATAAGCCACAGCAGCTGTAACCTCAATAAGGCCAATGACATCCCAGACAATTCCTGATAGTTCCTCAAAAAAGTTGCTGTGTTAGCCTCACTAGAAAGGGTTCGCGTGGTAAACGTTGCCAGGGCCAGTTTCTATTGGCAGCCTCTCCGGGTCCAAAGATTCTCAGCACCCTTTGCGGCTTTACAGGTTGGACTGTCGCCTTAGGTCAGGTGCTTCGCAGCTGCTTGGGACTGAGGGCCATTGGTTGATGGAATGATTCATTTGGGACCGAGTGCCCGAATACTGCACCATGGATGCGAATTCCTTATTAGGTTAGGGAGTGTTTTTCGTTGAAGTTAAGTGGATCTTCCTAATTTGAATATACGTGGATAAGTGTAGGGCCACTGGCTCTTGACATCTTTTGCAGGTGTCAGGCGCCATTCCAGGCTGGAGATGCTGTGTACTGAAGAAGGTGAATTTGAGCTTGCTACCCTCAGATAAAAAAAACACCTCTTGTAATACGAGGATTCGAAATTCTGACTAAGGAAAACGAGTAACCGAGATTGCTCAGTTAGATAATCCAGCAGGCGGCGAGGCAATCTTATCACGGAGAAGTCTAGCACACAGCATTTGATTTAAAAATTATCATTTGAAATTAAAAAAATTATTTCTACACGCGTAACAAAGTTTCTAGACAACCATGAGGTTATACCAAATTCTCAGTTTGGCTTTAGAAAGAGAAGATCTACGGGGACAGCTATTTTACATTTGAAGGAAAGTATTGTGTTAGGTGTAGACGGTGGGAGTTTCATTAACTTCAGCAAGGTGTTTTACTGCCCCAATCATGATGTTCTTATTTCTAAGCTTTCAATGTATGGTGTTCGGCCCAGTCCCCTCACCTTGATTAGCTCCTACTTGAAAAATAGGACTCAATGCGTATGTATCGATAACGTCAAATCTTCTTTCTTGACAAGTAAAAACAGGGTTCCACAAGGGAGTGTGTTGGGCGCAATATTGTTTAGCTTATATGTTCATGACTTAGTAGCAATGACTTGGTAGATTAAGAGTAAGAATTAGTAGAGTTTGCGGAACAGAATAATATGCGGATAATGAAAACCTCCTTCCGCAAGCGGGATAGCCCAAAGTGGACGTGGAGGAGCCCGAATGGCGAGACTATAAATGAAATATACTTTATGCTCTGCACTGACCTCGGCATCATACAATATGTGGACGCGCTTGGCAAGTTGCGCTGCAGTGACAATAAAATGGAAAGAACTCGAATTAGCCTAGACTTGAGGAGGGAACGGAAGAAACTGGTACATAAGAAGGCGATAAATGAGTTAGCGGTAAGAGGAAAAATAGAGGAATTCCTGATCAAGCTACAGAACAGGTATTCGGCTTGTGGGCATCATTAAGGAGTGTGCAATAGAAGTCGGTGGTAACTCCGTTAGACAGGATACCAGTAAGCTATCGCAAGAGACGAAAGATCTGATCGAGAAACGCCAATGCATGAAAGCCTCTAACCCTACAGCTGGTATAGAACTGGCAGAATTTTCGAAGTTATTCAACAAGCGTAAGACAGCTGGCATAACGAAGTATAATATGGATAGAATTGAACATGATCTCAGGAACGGAGGAAGCCTAAAAGCAGTGACGAAGAAACTAGGAATTGGCAAGAATCAGGTGTATTCGTTTCGATACAAAGCCGGCAATACCATTACTAATATGAATGAGATAGTTCAAGTGGCTGAGTAGTTCTATAGAGATTTATGCAATACCAGTGACACCCACGACGATAATGGAAGGGGCAATAGTCTGGAGCAATTCGAAATCCCACAGGTAATGCCGGAACAAGTAACGAAAGCCTTGTGAGCTATGCAAAGGGGGAAGGCAGCTGGGCAGGATCAGGTAACAGCAGATTAGTTGAAGGGTGGTGGGCAGATTGTTCTAGAAAAACTGGCCACACTCTATACGCAATGCCTCATGACCTAGAGCGTACCGGATTCTTGGAAGAAGGCTAAAATAATCCTAACCCAGAAGAAAGGGGACGCCAAAGACTTGAAAAATTATAGCCCGATCGGCTTACTCTCCGTTGCCTACAAAGTATTTACTAAGCTAATCGCAAATATAATCAGGAACATCTTAGACTTCTCTCAACCAAAGGACCAGGGAGGATTCCATAAAGGCTACTCAACAATAGACCATATTCACACTATCAATCAGGTGATAGAGAAATGTGCGAAATATAACCAAACCTTATAAATAGCTTTCATTGATTGCGAGAAAGCGTTTGAATCAGTCGATACTCCCGCAGTCATGGAGGCATTACGGAATCATGGTGTAGACGAGCCGTATGTAAAAATACTGAAAGAAATCTATAGCAGCTCCACAGCCACCGTAGTCCTCCAATGAGAAAGCAACAAAATCCCATTAAAGGAAGGCGTCAGGGAGGGAGGTACGATTTCTCCAATGCTATTCATAGCGTGTTTACAGGAGGTATTCAGAGACTTGGATTGGGGATAAAAGGTAATGGATAATACCTTAGCAACTTGCAACTCACTGATGATATTGCCTTGCTTAGTATCTAAACTCAGGGCGCCAATTGCAATGCATGCTCACTGATATGGAGAGGCAGAGCAGAAGGGTGGGTCTAAAAATTAATCTGCAGAAAACTAATGTTTAACACTGTCGTAAGAGAGCAGCAGTTTACGATAGATAGCGAGACACTGGAAGTAGTAAGGAATACATCTACTTAGGGCACGTAGTGAGCGCTGATCCTGATCGTGAGACTGAAATAAACAGAAGAATAAGGATGCGTTGGGGTGCGTTTCGCACGCATTTTCAGATCAGGAACAGCAGGTTGGCATTACCCCTCAAAAGAAAAGTGTATAACAGCTGTGTCTTGCCAGTACTCACGTGCGGGGCAGAAACGTGGAGACTTACGAAAAGGGTTCCATTTAAATTGAGGACGACGCAACGAGCTATGGAAAGAAAAATGATGGGTGTAACGTTAAGGGATATGAAAATAGCAGATTGGGTGAGGGAACAAACGCGAGTTAATGACATCTTAGTTTAAATCAAGAAAAAGAAATGGGCATGGGCAGGACATGTGATGAGGAGGCAAGATAACCGGTGGTCATTAAGGGTTACGGACTGGATTCCAAAGGAAGGGAAGTGTTGCAGGGACTGGCAGAAAGTTAGGTGGGCAGATGAGATTAAGAAGTTTGCAGGGACGACATGGCCACAATTAGTACATAACGGGGGTAGTTGGAGACGTATGGGAGAGGCATTTGGCCGGCAGTGGGCGTAACCAAGCTGATGATGATGATGATATTGATAATGATGTTAATGCCTTAGTAAACATTTATTCTGCAGTTGATTTCTGTGTATATGCAGATGATATCAGTTTAGTCTTTACTGGAAAGCATAAGTACAAACAAATGATTAGGTGTGATGCACTGCTACTTATACTGGCTGATGGGCCACAGCTAAATTTATACAGAATTAATTCTGCTAAGACGAAAGCTGTTCTTCTTTAGAGCAAGAAATAAATTTTTAAACTGGCGTACTCGTTAACCTATTTAGGCAAAAATATTGAGCTAGTTAAGGAACATGAAATACTTGGTATAACTTTGCTGTCCTGTCTTCTAAATCTTGATGCTTATTTTAATAAACTTCTCAGTAAATTTTCTGCAGTAGCGGGGGCGCTGGCTCGCTGTAGAGCTCTCATACCGGTAAAAACTAAACTACACACTTATCATGTATACCTCCCAATTTAATTATTGTAGTTTAGTATGGTGGACCAGGACACAAAAATCGGCAATACCGATTCCCTATGAACGACTAAAATTTGTCAGAACAATACCAAGTGATACGGGTACATCGATAGTACGAATATCATGTTTTATAGATATTTTATTCTGCAAAGGAAGACCTAATAAATTGACTTATATCCTTAGTGGCCTTGCAGCAATCTAAAATACCATTACATCTAATAAACTTTGATCCTTGGTAGGTATCACGTTTTCGCACTCAATAATTTTTCTCGCAGGGAATTGAAGATGTGTTTTCTTAACTTGTAAAGATAACGGTGCGTATAACGGTTCTAACTGTACGGTGCCCTTTGCTTTTTTTCTTTATCTTTTCAGATATGCTTGAATGTTGTCTGTTTCTGTATTGGGAGACAATTTTCCTCTTGATTGACTTACATATGAAAATGGATGGATGGATGGATGCAAAACTTTAGTGAAGGTCCTGAGGTACGCGACTCAGCGCGCTGCGGGCCGCTGCCACGTTGGGACAGTCAGGCTATGCCCGACCGCCGCATCGCGGGCTCTCTGGACAGCCCGTAGTTGCGCCCCGGCATCGGGGCACTTGATAGCGGAGAGCCAGTTGTCCTCATGGATTTCTGTGCCTCGTAACGAGGGGCAACGACAGAGCATATGGTCTAGGCTAGCTAAGTCATTGCAGTGCCCGCAAGGATGCAAGGACTAGTGGCTAGGTGTTGTTGGAATATCAGCGCTGACACCCGTTGTTGCAAATGGGTCGCAAGCCCCAAGGGTAGCGTTGGCCTGGCGGCCTGGGGCACAACTGGAAGCATCCGAAGGTCCCGGCAAAGCATGAGTCGACTGCTAACAGAACAACTTGTTTATTCTAGCATCGCAAAAGAGCGGGCGGTCAGGTCGACCGAAGTGGAGAGACGGGAGAGCACGTTACTCGACAGAAGAAATCGGAGCCTCTCTCTTGGCGTCCGGGGGCAGCTGCTCTTATACTCTCGGAGTTGAGGGCAAGAAGGAACGCCTCGATAGAGGCGCACGTGACGGGGCTCGGACACGCTGAGAGACAGGTTGAGGCGAGTGTAGTGACGCGTCCGCCGGGCCGGCGCCGGTCAGAGCTCCTCGCTTCACACTTGGGGAGCTCCTCTCCCCTGCTGCCGCGCTTTGACAAGCGTGGGCACCAACATGCACATACACACACACGCACACTTGAAGACACGTGGCATTGAAACATGCCTGGACGCGCTTGGCGGGGAGGCGTATCGGCGGCGCTGAACGGGCCAAAATGCCCGCCGCTTTGAACGAAGCCCCGGCGTCCGTTGCATCCGCGCCGGCTATAACGCGCGTCGTAGGCGAAACGTAACAGACCGCCCCGCCGGGGGAAGGAGATCCCAATGGTCAGGGGACTGCATCCGCTGTCCGGAGGGATGTCGCTCGACGATGCTCATAACCGAAGTCGGGCGTCCTTCGGCGTTTCTTGAGCGCAGCGCACCGAGAAGGCCTCGTTCTCTCGCTCAGGTTCACACAGGACACTGCAAAGTGACTTCGGGAGAGTTGACATGTTTGTTCTCGTTCCCGGCAAGCGTTAGAACTACGCCGAAACTCAACCGCTCAGTCAGCAAGCACGAAAGAACCCTCACCAAGTCCTGCCAGGCTCTTTCCCCTTTTATACTACTGCCTAGTTCCTTGCAGTAGTCTAGCAGCACTCAGAACGCGTCCACAAATTGGAAAATTCCACTAGAAAGCACGTCATCACTTTGAAACACTAAACAAAAGCAATATGTTAAAAATCCTGCCTCAGGAAGAAAACATCAGTAACAAATAACTTTGAGGCTGATTCCTACGTTAAAGGCTTCGACTTAAGCCATCGGCGTTACCGTTGAGACTCCTCTTTTTGTAACGCACCTCAAAGGAATATTGTTGCAAAGCGAGGCTCCAGCGCAGGAGCCTCGCAGGCCATTGGTGGAAGAGGTGGTCTGCAGCCATTGGAGAGGGCAGTGATCCGTCTCGAAGCATGCGAAGCGGAGATCACAGCGAGCGACCGTACACTAGCTCAGCTGGCGAAAACCCCGTATCCACATGCGGCGCGGTCTTTAATGCCAACGTCACCCCAGGCAGACACAGCTCCCAGTCAGTTTGTTGTTCAAACCACAATGCTCTCAACACGCGCTTCATGACGGAGTGGAGCTTCTCAACGGAATTCGACATTGTGTGGTAACTGAGCTGTCTAACAGCTTTACCCCACACCTTTCGAGAAAGGCTGTCGTCAAATGGCTAGCAAACACTGTGTCCTGATCTGATTGGATTTCCGCAGGAAAACCAACTCGCACAAATATCGACAGTAGTGCATTGACTATCTCAACTGAGCTGAGTTCTTTAAGCGGCACTGCTTCAGGGAACTTTGTCGCTGGGCAGATCACAGTCAAAATGTGTCTGTACCCGTGGTTGTTACCGGCAGAGGTCCCACTGTATCAATAACGAGCTGTCTAAAAGGCTCCGTAATAATAGGTACCAACTTCAACGGCGCCCTCGATTTGTCCCCTGGTTTGCCCACCCGCTGGCAGGTGTCACATGTCCTCACAAAGTGGTCTGCGTCCCGAAAACACCCTGGCCAATAGTACTCTTGCAAGAGACGGTCCTTAGTTTTCTTAACTCCTAGGTGTCCGGACCACGAACCCCCATGCGACAAGCGCAACAGATCCTGACGGTGGCGCTGAGGCACGATCAGCTGATCGAACTCCACTCCCCTGTGGTCTAGATGCTTCCGGTACAGGACCCCACCTCTTTCCAGAAAACGAGCATTTTTCTTGGCGATACCTTCCCTGACATTGCAGCGTATGTTTTCTAGGCTGCCATCCTTTTTTTGCTCGGCTATCAAATCCGACCGGCTGACTTTTAGCAACCTGTTAAGTCCGTCTGACGTAGGCGTGATGAGCAAATCTGCAGATAGCTCTTCTAACTTTCCCGCGTCGGGCATTTCCTCTCCAGTATCTGGTGCTTTTAACGCTACAGGCTCAATTTTATTCAGTTCGGGCGTGCTCTGAATATCAGCTTGCTGCGCCTCTGACCCTTTCTCATTGTTCGACAACGTCGGCCCCGTAACTACCGCCTTTGCAGCGAGCTCCCGAACCTTCGATCTGGTTAAGGCCTGAACGTTAGCCTCACCAAACAAAAGCCCCTTCTCGCGCAGGAGGTGATCGGACCTGTTCGAAAATAGGTACGGGTACTGGGGGGGCAGCATAGATGACACTGCCGCCTCCGTCTCAAGTGCTCCGAAAGGTCCTTCAATAAGCACTTTTGCTACGGGCAGACACACGCTATGAGCTTCCACGGCTTGCTTGATCCATGCACGCTCGCCCTGAACATATCGGGTTCTACTTAAGAGGGGTGAACTACATCCATTGTAGCTGCGGAATCGCGAAGTACTCGGCACTCTTTCCCGTTCACGAGGAGGTCTCGCATGTAAGGCTCGAGAAGCTTCATGTTCTCGTCAGTGCTGCATAATGACAAAAACACGACTTTTGTTTTTGTTTCTGGACACTGCGCCGAAAAGTGACCCGGCTTCTGGCACGTATAACAAACGCGCGCTTGCCTCGTCTCGAACCGCTTTCTGCGTTCGGCTTCGCATGCCGCCGTCTCCTTACGTTCGGTCGGACTGCTTTCACTCGCATCCGCACTGCGTGTGTCCCCCTTTGCTCTCATGGGCGTGAACTTCGGCCTCTCAAACTTGGAGCCAAATTCACCCTTTTGACCGTCCTTAGCTCCGCGAGCCCGACGCGTCACAAACTCCTCGGCTAGCTCAGCGGCTCTAGCCACCGAACTAACGTCTGGCCTATCAAAGACCCAGTACCGCACGTTCTCAGGTAACCGACTATAAAACTGTTCCAGCCCGAAACACTGCAGAACTTTCTCGTGGTCACCAAACGCTTTCTCTTCTTTGAGCCACTCCTGCATGTTTGACATTAGCCTGTAGGCAAACTCTGTATATGACTCACTTCTGCCTTTCTCATTTTCCCGAAACTTCCGACGGAAAGCCTCCGCTGACAGCCTGTACTTTTTTAGCAGACTCGATTTCACTTGGTCGAAATCCTCTGCCTCCTCTCTCTTCAAGCGAGCGACTACGTCGGCCGCCTCGCCGGGTAACAACGTGAGCAAGCGCTGTGGCCACGTTTCCCGAGAGAACCCCTGCTTCTCGCACGTTCGCTCAAAATTAACCAGGAACAAACCAATGTCCTCTCCAAGCCTAAACGGCCGCATCAGGTCAGTCATTTTGAACTATACTCGTTCTTCTGCACCGTGTGCCTGACTTCCATTACGAGCGCGTTCTATCTCTACCTCGAGACGCTTCATTTCCAAAGCGTGTTGACGGTCGCGCTCTTTTTCTTTCTCTTGTTGCTCTCGCTCTTTCTGTTCTTTAAGTTCGCGCTCCTGTTTCTCTTTTTGCTCTTTAAGGTCGCGCTCCTGTTTCTCTTTTTGCTCTTTAAGTTCGCGCTCCTGTTTCTCTTTTTGCTCTTTAAGTTCGCGCTCCTGTCTTTTTGCCCTCTCCTCAATGGTCTCAAGGCATTCCGACAGCTCGTCATCCTCAGCTTCTAACTCAAGAATAGCCCTCAGCAGTTCTGGTTTTCTGAGTTTGTCTGAGACATCCAGACCCAACTCTCTTGCACGCTCCAGCAATATCGGTTTGCGCAACGACTTCAAATCCATGGCTGCTCTGAATGCTGCTTTCTCTACTGCCTTCTATTGTCTTGCCGCAAACTAACCCGGCAGCAACGACAACCACAATTACCAGCTCTGTTTCTGACACTAACAAAAGCCTAGCAAAGCTCAGAAGAAGAAAGTCCCACACTCACCAAACCTCGCAGCCAAGAATTCAGCGCAGTCATTCCGCTGCAGGCAACCAGTCATCACACAGGGCTCGTTGCACTGCTCCCGGATGGTCGTTGTGCTGCTCAGCATACAGTCAACCGCATATATTCGCTGCTGGCCTCCGTTGTCGCGATCCCACTGCTGCCACCAGTTGTTGGAATCTCAGCGCTGACACCCGTTGTTGCAAATGGGTCGCAAGCCCCAAGGGTAACGTTGGCCTGGCGGCCTGGGGCACAACTGGAAGCATCCGAAGGTCCCGGCGGCAAACCATGAGTCGACTGCTAACAGAACAACTTGTTTATTCTAGCATCGCAAAAGAGCGGGCGGTCAGGTCGACCGAAGTGGAGAGACGGGAGAGCACGTTACTCGACAGAAGAAATCGGAGCCTCTCTCTTGGCGTCCGGGGGCAGCTACTCTTATACTCTCGGAGTTGAGGGCAAGAAGGAACGCCTCGATAGAGGCGCACGTGACGGGGCACGGACACGCTGAGAGACAGGTTGAGACGAGTGTAGTGACGCATCCGCCGGGGCGGCGCCGGTCAGAGCTCCTCGCTTCACACTTGGGGAGCTCCTCTCCCCGGCTGCCGCGCTTTGACAAGCGTGGGCACCAACATGCACACACACACACACGCACACTTGAAGACACGTGGCATTGAAACATGCCTGGACGCGCTTGGCGGGGAGGCGTATCGGCGGCGCTGAACGGGCCAAAATGCCCGCCGCTTTGAACGAAGCCCCGGCGTCCGTTGCATCCGCGCCGGCTATAACGCGCGTCGTAGGCGAAACGTAACAGTGTCGGGATGAAGCTTGTGGAATAAAGCCGGGCTGGGATACGAGCCTGTTCGCAATAATCTGAGGGTCAATGCCTGTGATCTATTTAACATCTTTTGTGGAAGGGGAAAGTCTCTCCTGCCGAGATAAATTCCTGCGTAATTGCATTGTATGTGGTCGGTTGATCTCTATTCTCCGCCACTGCGGGCCGGTGTCGGAGTTCTCCATCGTTGCTGAAAGCGAGACCTCGCGCCTTGGATTGGGCTAGCTTGTTTAGGTTTGTGGGGCCTCCCATGGTAAATCCCATGTGCGCGGGGAACCACGTGAAAATGTGGGTGGCGATGCTTTTCCCGTCGAGGATGCGACAATCTTTCTTACGCACGGCGCCAACACTGAATTCGCAGATGGCTGCCGTGGAGTCACTGAAGATATTGGCATGTTTGTTGTGCAGGAGCGCCAAGTCAATGACCACTTGCTCGGATGCACGCGACGACGTGATTCGTACCGAAGCGGCGTTACCGGTCGAACCCCTGTGGTTGATCGACACTACCGTGAAATTGTTGCTGTTGCCATACTGGGCCGCGTCAACGAAGCAGGTGCCGCCAGGGAGTTCTGTCGCTTGGCGTAGGAGTGCCACCGCCCTGGCCTTTCTTCTTTCTACGTTGCACTGGGGATAAATATAGCGCGGAGCGGGCGATATGATGATGTTATCTTTCTGCTCTTTCGGAAGGCCCTGGTAGGCGTCTTCGACAGTGGCCGGGGGGACGCCTACCTCTGTTAGGAGTCGTCTGTCCGCCCTGGTGCTGGAGAGCCTGAGAATGTGTGCCCTTCCTTGTGCTTCTGCAGTTTCTTCCAGGGCATCATGAATGCCGAACTGCAGGAGTTGGTTGGTGCGTGCGTAGTTTGGCAGTCCGAGGGCACTCTTGATCTCCCTCCTTGTCATGACATTTAGCTTGTCTTGTTCGGCCCTTATCCAGACGTGCGTGGCCACTGCGCACGTGAAATGGCATAAGAAGAAAGCGTGGATTAGCCTTATCAGATTTTCTTCGCTCAGGCCTCTCCTTCTGTTGGTAACATTGATTTTCTATCTGTTGAACTGCTTTCGAACTGTTTGTTTAGTGCTTATGTTACAAAGTACTCACCGCTATCGCGCTGCCATGTACAATAACGCCTCTTGGGCACAGTCAAGCTGCTTATGGCAGCTTTTAGCATAAGAAGATGTTTCTAGTGTATACCAGAAGAAATAATAAAGTGGAAGTTTAACTTGAAGTTCCCATGTCTCTAAGCTGCCTTGATATAACCCCGATTGGCGGGGTTTACGTTGGGCAATATAGGATTATTTCTGAATTGTAACATCATGGGTTCCGGAATCTCACGTATACTGACGACCGTGAATACGGCAATGTACTTGAGATGTATACGAACTGGCCGCCAGAACATTGTGGTTCTCAGCCGCATGTAAAACAGAGACGATCTTGTGCACAAATCGACATCGGCGTATGCTTTTGCCGTCAAACAAGCAATGCTTGTCGTCTGCGGCGATGACAGAACAAAAGCAACAAAACTGCTAAATTCGTCTAGTTAGAATGTTCGCTGAAGATTGTGTCACGATGTCATCAGCTACGTGGCTAAGGTACGTATCGATATTTGTTCAGGTGAGAGGACACAGACCTCAATCTACAAATGGTACCAAACAACTTTCAGGACCCTATGCCATATATAAACAGAATTTGTTGCGAGCTATTGTAGTTTAGGCTAAGAATCCACGCTCCCTCAGTGACTTCGCCTCCTTTATACACGACGACAACTTTTTGCTGTAGCTCAGTCAAAGCTACGCACACGCGCTCCCATCTGCGAGAATTTGCTCTTGTATTTGTGTGCCAAATTAGTGCCGAGGTTCTGCTGGTGATTTTTGGTTCAGTTTTACCAGTGCGTTTTGCCACACGAGAGGTATGCTTTTAGCTTTTTTCTGGTGAGCTCACTTGGTGTATCATTACAATCCGTGAAATAATGTCAAGGCAAATCGAATACCTATATAATTTTCCATAGGTCAACACAAATATTGAATTATTTGGTGACTGTCGCACCTAATATCTAAATAGCTTAGCCCCCTTAAAACAAGGCACATTAACTCCATGTCACTTCTTATCTTAAGCAAAGTCGCGCACCATTCAAATGCATGCCCAAACGCACGAAATGCGACATAATAATGTTATACGGTAAGCGATGGAGTATCTTGTATTCCGAAGGAGCCTATGAACCACTCTTTATTGTTAAAAGCTATGGACAATACAGAATTTGGGATATTGGAAATTCTTCGTGAGGAATACAAAGCACTTCACAAATTCCACAACATACAGCGTTGCTATTGTCTGCTTTTCACTTTAAGCAATACAGTAAATTTTTCGATATTTCACGCTGTGGGCAGAAAATGCGTTAGTGTCGGCGGGCAGCATTACTGCTCGCGCATACTAAACACGCAGTTTTTCTCGTAGTGGCAGGAATGTAGTCGCTCGGCGCGTCTGTTGCTAAAAGCGGAACTTTGTAAGACTGAGTGTATCCGCAAAGTGGAATGCTGCCATCCGGAAGCGCCAGGTACGCTTTCTCTCATGGACGCTGATATTTGTGATGCTACAGTGCTACAAGCTAAGACTTCCGAAAGTAATTATACCTGCGGCAATGAACAACCTTGAATGCCGGCTCTGTATGCCATGAAATTATTGAAATGCAGGTGTTTTTCGCACATTGCGTCTCATCGCGTAGTTTTACTTCCACACCTGGTGGTTGCGCCATATTGGGACAAGTCTGAGGTGTCGAAGCAGATATCGTCTGAGCGTAAGACCACCGACGCGCTTGCGGTAGTTTTGTCAGAATACAACAGCACAACTTCACTTTTTGTCATTGTATCAAGCCAGCTAAACTTCATAACCCAGCGATGTCTTCTTTCGCTCCTGAAGAGTTCATATCAGCTTACACACACTCTCTGATCGTCTATTTCCTGCAGCACGAAGTAATGAAATGCGGAAAGAAACGTAAAAGATAAGAAAGAATAGCAAGAGAAGGACCAACACTCGCACACGTAATTGTCCTTCTCTTCCTGCTCGTCTTTTTTTTTTTACCTTTTATTCGGCAATTCAGCGTTTCAGGCGGCAAACATTAATCATACACCTAAATCAACTCGCCCACATCGGTATTCGAATTTGCAGTCGCTCATGCCTGCTGCAACCCATCGAAGCCATGTTGGTTTACACGACCAGGAAAACAAGTCATGGAAACAAGAAAGCCAGAAAACTAGAAACAGCATAAAATATAAATCGGTTATTCCGCAGTGAAGAGAACCGTTATTCAGCACATCTGTCGTGGTGGTATACCAGGCACTAAAATCTTTCGTCGTATGTGTAGTCAGCTACGCGACCGCCCGCCCGAAAATCGACTGTCGTCCTGCTATCAGCGCCGGAGCCCTTCGATGATGCTAGCTGTGACTAACCAAACACCAACCACTCACATCCAATCATGAAAACGGGCGAAAGAGCCAAATAAAGCGTTTCTCTTGAAATAGCTTACCAGAAGTGCAAAAAAACTTGGATCTTACACAAAAATATGCAGGCAAGAAAAAAAAGTCGGAATATGGTAAAAAAAGGGAGAAAGCAAGAAAATTACTAGAAATAAATCACCGTAGCGTACTGATGTCATATATGAAAACAGCAAAATATTTTTGCACATGCTTCCTAAATAAAGTGATTATATTGATATTGTAGGCAAGGATTGCAACGACATAGTGGGTCGTCCTCTACAGCGCTTTCTAGTGGGTCGTCCTCTTAAGCTGTTTTTCTCGTGAATGCCACTTTGGCTGCGAGTCCTTGTCCTGCTCTAACGGTAGGTCCTAAACGCCGGTGACTAATAAACGCTACTAAAGTTAAGTGAAATGAAATGTTTCCTTTAACTGAATTTCTAAGTAGGAGTAATTTCCTCCATGTTATACTTGGTTTTTTTGTTGGATCTTTATGATATTTATACGTGTGCAAGTTTATCATTTTTTGGTTTAGCGCTTTTCACCGTCTTACAAATGTTATCGCTCACCACAGGATGAGTCCGCATCTATCGCAAGTTTCTCGAATGTCACCCATTGTTCTATCTGCTTTTTCTTGTTGCCGAAGCTTTTGTAATAACATTGCACGTGTGATGCGAACTTTGTAGAACCTTCTGGACGACACGTGGGCACCAGGGATTACGCTGCAACCTGGAATAACTTATGTATGAAAGCTGAAGCACTTGGCCAGCCGATCAGTTACGACAATCGCCGAGTGTGCTCGCCACTATCCTTGTGCTTTAGCTGCAGCCTGCTTTCTTGAGCACAGGTTCTCCCAGAAAAACTTTGTTTTGTCATTGATAAATTTGCTACTTCGTTATTTTCCGTCCCTGCCACGTGGCATATAGTGAAGGTGCTAGAGTTTTCATGTACCGTACTCCGCCGAAAAGCCGCGATCCATATCCGACTTCCGAGCAAAACACCAACGTCACCAAGGGCCATCGAGCTAGCCATAGGCTGCAATGACTGCTATCGGAGTGCGGGCCTCTTTCAAAGATGACCACATGAATGATGGCCAAGCCAAGAACTCCAATGGCTTCGCCAGCTTCTCCCACCCTTTTGCAACAGCCTCGGGAGCCACCAACCATTCTTGGATCATGGGCTAAACACCCAGAGACTTGACTGGGGACATATGAACGAATCGTGACTCTCACCAACTGGGACTCCGACAACAAGCTGCGGCATGTATATTTCGCCTTAGAAGACGGCGGCAGAACGCGTTTCGAAAACCTGCAATCGATCCTAAAAATATGGCACCTGTTTCGCAACGATTTCCTGCGGCTCTTTACAAGCGTTGTGCGCAAAGAATGCGCCGAACTTATAGTAGAAGCCCGAGTAGAAATACCAAAAGAGAATATGGCGATTATGGCGGAGGAGATTAATCTTCTGTTGAGACACGCTGATTCCAATATGCCAGAAATAAAAAAAAAGTTCACTTCTTGATGTGGAGTGTCAAGCAAGAGCTCTTCGGCGGATCGATTCGCTGCCAGCCCAAGACTCTTGGTGAATTTGTTTCCGAATACGCTCGTTGTGCTGGCAAGGCACCATAACTACCGAAACTACACCGATGTTCAAACACTCGGCAGTGACTACTTTCGAGAGACCATGAGATCGTAACTGCAGAAGCTCCTTCCAAGGTCGCAGCCTCAAGATCGGCGCCATCGTCAAAAAAGAGGTTCAGCGATAACATGGAGTTGCTGCAGTGCAACCGCCATCGCCACAGCCTCAGGCGGAAGCAATGACATACGCCGCCGCCGCCCGCCACCAGAGGCGCGCGCGCCCGCGCCAAAGCCCAGTGACGCTGCGATTCCGTCGCCAGACGCCGGCCACGCCACGCACCCCCTCCGTCAGCCCGCCTTCTGTAGGCCAGCGAAGCGCCCCAACGACGGAAATTTTGGTGTGCCCCCGACCCCCCCCCCCTCTCCACTACCATTGAGGAGAAGCCGGCTATGTGTACTGCCGGTGCCCATACCGCGCCTTGGGATTGCTAGGGTTCGCCGTCAAAGCGCCACGCCCACAGCCTCAAGAGCGAACTCCTGACGTCGTCGACTGCCTCGCTGCCACTCTATGGAGTTCTCGGCAACCGTCTGGCGCACCGTCACCAGGCCGCTACCTGTCACCGTGGCACCTTCCATACACTGGACAAGCCCGAGGCAAGTCCGCAAGTCCATATCTGGAAAACGAAAAGGAGCAACCGAAGGAGGTGCGGTTGCTGTATGTTGAAATGCCGAGGATCCTCTGCCGACGACGAAAACACGAAGTAGCAACGACAGGCCGTGATCGCGACAAAGCCTTGAAGTCAAAATAGGCCGATAAAAGATTACCTGACGACACCATGTACCTGTCGCAGGTCAACGAGACGCGGCCGTAATCGTAATCCGACGCTAATACTTGACTGCAACGGAAGACAAAGAGCCACCAACTTCGAATTGCTTCTCGACGGCTACGAAGTAGCTGAGCTGGTGGGCACTGGAGCTGACTACTCCATCGTCAGTGGATTGTTCGCTGCCAAGGTGAAGAAATCGAGAGTACTTGGGAAGGCCTTGAAATTCGGTGAGTTGGAGGACACCTCATAAGGCCAACGGTAATCTGGAAGGGAAGAATTACAGTTCATGACCGGACCTACACTGCAACATTTCTTGACATCCAACCGTTCTCGCGAGACATATTTCTCGGCTTGGGCTTCCTGAACCAACACGGCACAATCATCGACCTTAGGTGTAAGTCAGTAAGGCTGGCCACAGACCAAGTGATCCCGACGGAGAGGCCTTCCAGTGAGCTTGCATATAGTGTACTTGAGAAAAAAGGCAGCATCTCGCCTCGCTCCAGCGCAGTCATTTCCGTCGACAGTGAAACAACCGCAAATCTAGAAGGCGTCGTTGACAGAGAGCAACGTGCACTGCTCGACTGCGAAATTTGCGTCGCGAGAGGGATGACTCGACTGCACGGAGGGAAAGCAGAACTGATGCTGACAAATATCAGCGAGGAATTCATGCACATCAGCAAGAGCACGACGATCGCCTTCATCGAGAGAATTGTGGAAACCTGCAATGCGTTTGTCCTCTAGGATTCTGCGACATGCACCCGGATGACCATAGTTCCCAAACCAGATTTTGACACAAATCCAGGTACCCCCTGAGTAAGCAGCAACAGCTCAGAGGTCTTCTCCGACGATACAAAGACGGCTTTTCAAATTTGTCGTGTATTCGACAAACACCACATGCAAAGCATAGCATAATAACCAACGAGTGCACTCGACAGCTTCTCCAGAGCTCTTACGTAGCATAGACGTCACGCGCACAATAATAGCCATGCAATACCGACACCACTTTTGTTAAAAAAAAGAAACAGAATGCACATGTACTTAGAACCCTAAGTTAAGGTGCTTTCTGTTTATACTATCTTTACTTTTTGTGAAACGAACAACTCTCACCGAGCGATGGACACGCGCACGCGCTGAAGAGCAGATAAACCATGCCTCACAATTATGTACGTTCCTATTAGGCTTACCGGGTGTGTCACATCTGTACTAAATAGAACGACAGGAGTGATATTTATTACGCTGATATTCCTCTGTAGACTACATTGGCGTTTTTGTGACGTTTCATGCAAGTTTGCTACAACCAAAACAAGAATTCTTCCTATATTCCTTTTATTTTCACCGCGGAGCCGTTCATCTGACCAACTACCGGACCGCACTGCATTACACAGGTACGAGAGGCATTTGGACGCTACATTTTATCTACACTCTACAAAGGTAAGTTTCATGCTCTTTCATGAAATTTGCCGATAGCCACCACAATGATTCTTCCCTTTCTGCACAACCTGGACAATTTGCATGGTTCGGATGACACAATAATGAGATATACTCGTTGTTTCACCATTTCCACGCTGTGCAAATTTGCCTTTTACTATAGCACAACAGTAATTTCTCGCTTGACCCAGTCGAATTCAATATGTTGGGGGCTCAAGCACAAGCCCGATTCGCTATGGAATACATCAGCTGCTTTTTTCAGTCTTACATTTTTTTTTTATTTTCATGCTCTGGAACTTGTCGAGCGCTTACATTTTTCTGTTTGTCATCCTTTCTTTCGCACGGTCGTCAACTCAAACGTATACATTGATATCAATGCACGAAGAGTGCTAGAGAAATTCTGTATGCATGCATCAGCTAACTTAAGGTGGCGACCTTTCCACGGGCGCTGCGGTGAATACAAAAGCTTTATTTGTGCTTTTATTCTTTCACATTTCAATTCATGCACCACTTGTGTAGAAGAGGTCTCCTCTCACGGCGTAGCTTAACTACGTGAGCGTGTCCTGCCACCTGTGGCTGTTCTTGAGTACTCGTTTTCTTCTGAAAAGCTCAGACCGCGCGCAATACTACCAAATGCCTGTGCCACGAAGCGTATTTGCGTCATAATTTCTTCGTATCTTCTTTTGAACAGAACTTTTCATCGGCCGTGCATGTGTGGATAGTGAGGCAACATTGCAGACAAATTGGACGCGTTATTCAGAAAGAAAATAATCGTAGCATTTTCGAATGACATCTCTTGTTCACCACCTTTAGAATAAACCAGCATTTGTTAGGTTAAGAAATGCACTACAGCTATTGTGCTGTTGGATATCGCACGCTCGTTAAGCTGATCTTTACAAGGAACAATCTTTAACTCATTTTGGTACCTTGCTCCCACACGCCTGTTCTGAAATAGGAAAGGTCAAGTTTAACGCTGAAAATTACTAAATGCTGGTGTTTTATGTACCAAAACCATCATATGATTATGAGGCTCGCTGTAGTTTGGTACCCCGGGTTATTTTTGACAACCTTTTCTTTACCTTGCACCAAATACATCGTACGCGGGTGTTTGTATATCGCCCCCATCGAAATGCGGGCGCAGCTGCCGGAATTGGGCAACCTTGGGCTGAGCAGCGCAACACCACAACCACTACGCCCCCATGGCGAGTGAGCTTCACGCTCACCGAGTCCAGCACTTGGATTATTATTCCTGTCATCATCATCATCATCAGCCTAGTTACGCCCACTGCAGGGCAAAGGCCTCTCCCATACTTCTGCAACTACCCCGGTCATGTACTAATTGTGGCCATGTTGTCCCTGCAAATGTCTTGATGTCATCCGCCCACCTAACTTTCTGCCGCCCCCTACTACGCTTTCCTTCCCTTGGAATCCAGTCCGTAACCCTTAATGACCATCGGTTATCTTCCCTCCTCATTACATGTCCGGCCCATGCCCATTTCTTTTTCTTGATTTCAACTAAGATGTCATTTACCCGCGTTTGTTCCCTTACCCAATCCGCTCTTTTCTTATCCCTTAACGTTACACCTTTCATTCTTCTTTCTATGGCTCGTTGCGTCGTCCTCAATTTCAGCAGAACCCTTTTCGTAAGCCTCCAGGTTTCTGCCCCGTAGGTGAGTACTGGTAAGACACAGCTGTTATACACTTTCCTCTTGAGGGATAGTGTCAACCTGCTGTTCATGACTTGAGAATGCCTGCCAAACGCCCCCCAGCCCATTCTTATTCTTCTGTTTATTTCAGTCTCATGATCCGGATCCGTGGTCACTACCTGCCCTAAGTAGATGTATTCCCTTACCACTTCCAGTGCCTCGCTACCTATCGTAAACTGCTGTTCTCTTCCGAGACTGTTAAACATTACTTTAGTTTTCTGTAGATTAATTTTCAGACCCACCCTTCTGCTTTGCCTCTCCAGGTCAGTGAGCATGCATTGCAATTGGTCTCCTGAGTTACTAAGCAAGGCAATATCATCAGCGAATCGCAAGTTGCTATGGTATTCTCCATCAACTTTTATCCCCAATTCTTCCCACTCCAGGTCTCTGAATACCTCCTGTAAACACGCTGTGAATAGCATTGGAGATATCGTATCTCCCTGTCTGACGCCTTTCTTTATTGGGATTTTGTTGCTTTTTTTGTGGAGGATTACGGTGGCTGTGGAACCGCTATAGATAGCTTCCAGTATCTTTACATATGGCTCATCTACACCCTGATTCCGTAGTGCCTCCATGACTGCTGAGGTTTCGACTGAATCAAATGCTTTTTCGTAATCAATGAAGGCTATATATAAGGGTTGGTTATATTCCGCACATTTCTCTATCACCTGATTGATAGTGTGAATATGGTCTATTGTTGAGTATCCTTTACGGAATCCTGCCTGGTCCTTTGGTTGACAGAAGTCTAAGGTATTCCTGATTCTATTTGCGATTACCTTAGTAAATACTTTGTAGGCAACGGACAGTAAGCTGATCGGTCTATAATTTTTCAAGTCTGGCGTCCCCTTTCTTATGGATTAGGATTATGTTAGCGTTCTTCGAAGATTCCGGTACGTTCGAGGTCATGAGGCATTGTGTATATAGGGCGGCCAACCTTTATAGGACAGTGTTCGCACCATCCTTCAACAAATCTGCTGTTACCTGATCCTCCCCAGCTGCCTTCCCCCTTTGCATAGCTCCCAAGGCGTTCTTTACCTCTTCCTCTAGACTATTCTCTCTCACCTTATCGTCGTGGGTGTTACTGGTACTGTATAAATCTCTATAAAACTCTTGAGCCACTTGAACTATCTCATCCATATTAGTAACGATATTGCCGGCTTTGTCTCTTAACGCACACATCTGATTCTTGCCTATTCCTAGTTTCTTCTGTGCTGCTTTTAGGCTTCCTCCGTTCCTGAGAGCCTGTTCAATTCTATCCATATTATAGTTCCTTATGTCCGCTGTCTTACGCTTGTTGATTAACTTAGAAAGTTCTGCCAGTTCTATTCTAGCTGTAGGGTTAGAGGCTTTCATACATTGGCGTTTCTTGATCAGATCTTTCGTCTCCTGCGATAGCTTACTGGTTTCCTGTTTAACGGCGTTACCACCGACTTCTATTGCGCACTCCTTAATGATGCCCATAAGATTGTCGTTCATTGCTTCAACACTATGGTCCTCTTCCTGGGTTAAAGCCGAATACCTGTTCTGTAGCTTGATCCGGAATTCCTCTAGTTTCCCTCTTACCGCTAACTCATTGATTGGTTTCTTATGTACCAGTTTCTTCCGTTCCCTCCTCAAGTCAAGGCTAATTCGACTTCTTACCATCCTATGGTCACTGCAGCGCACCTTGCCGAGCACGTCTACGTCTTGTATGATGCCAGGGTTCGCGCAGAGTATAAAGTCGATTTCATTTCTAGTCTCACCATTCGGGCTCCTCCATGTCCACTTTCGGCTAACCCGCTTGCGAAAAAGGTATTCATTATCCGCATATTATTCTGTTCTGCAAACTCTACTAATAACTCTCCTCTGCTATTCCTAGAGCCTATGCCATATTCCCCCACTGACTTGTCTCCGGCCTGCTTCTTGCCTACCCTGGCATTGAAATCGCCCATCAGTATACTGTATTTTGTTTTGACTTTACCCATCGCCGATTCCACGTCTTCATAGGTGCTTTCGACTTCCTGGTCATCATGACTAGATGTAAGGGCGTAGACCTGTATAACCTTCATTTGGTACCTCTTATTAAGTTTCACAACAAGATATGCAACCCTCTCGTTAATGCTATAGAATTCCTGTATGTTACCAGCTATATTCTTATTAATCAGGAATCCGACTCCTAGTTCTCGTCTCTCTGCTAAGCCCCGGTAGCACAAGACGTGCCCGCTTTTTAGTACTGTATATGCTTCTTTTGGCCTCCTAACTTCACTGAGCCCTATTATATCCCATTTACTGCCCTCTAATTCCTCCAATAGCACTGCTAGACTCGCCTCACTAGATAACGTTCTAGCGTTAAACGTTGCCAGGTTCATATTCCAATGCCGGCCTGTCCGGAGCCTGGCATTCTTAGCGCCCTCTGCACCGTCGCAGGTCTGATCGCCGCCGTGGTCAGTTGCTTCGCAGCTGCTGGGGACTGAGGGCCGGGGTTTGATTGTTGTGTTCATATAGGAGGTTGTGGCCAAGTACTGCACCAGGGTGGCCAATCCTGCTCTGGTGAGAGAGTGCGTTACCGGTTCTGGTCCCCGGGATCAGGCCGCACTCCAGGCCTGTTTGTGCAATTTTCTCAACACAAGGTTTTTTTTTCTGTTATTTTCCGGTGGAGAATTCTGCGGTCCGGGATTTGAATCACGGTCCTCTTTCACGGGAGGCGGATACTGTACCCTCCGCGCAGGAGTTAAATTTAAAATAAATTGTGGGCTTTTACGTGACAAAACCACTTTCTGATTATGAGGCACGCCGTAGTGGAGGACTCCGGAAATTTCGTCCACCTGGGGTTCTTTAACGTGCACCTAAATCTAAGTACACGGGTGTTTTCGCATTTCGCCCCCATCGAAATTCGGCCGCCGTGGCCGGGATCCGATCCCGCGACCTCGTGCTCAGCAGTCTAACACCATAGCCACTGAGTAACCACGGCGGGTCCCGCAGGAGTTGTACGCCTCATTTAATATACAATGGTGCCCTATTTGATCAGTCAAGGTGCACCAATCTGAGCTCGGATATACCGCACGGATGGCACTCGGCTAGAGAAACTGGTATTTATGACCTGCACATGTGAGGTCATACATATTTGAAGATATATATCTTTCTTTTTTTTTAATTTAGGAGGGTTCCCGTGCAGTGATAAAATAAAGGAAAATACATTAAAAGAAAGAAAAAAAAGAAAGAAAAAGGAAAAAAAAGGAACACAACAGGTGATTTGAACTCATGACCGTTGGATGTTGCCCGGAAAGATAGCTCAGTCGGTTGGTTCGTCAGGCCCCAGGCTGCTTTCAAGCGCCACAGCTCCTGCTCCGAGCCTCACACTTACGTGGAAAGGAACTCATGTTGTCCGCGATAGACGTGGAAAATTTCCTTGAAATAAATATGGTTTGCGAGACAAATGCTTGTAAGTATTGAACCTCTTAAAAGATGAGGGGAAATTTGCGCTCACCGAGAGGGCATCGTCCGTACGAGACCACCACAAGGCACCTTACTGAGACGTGGGGAGCTTCGTGGCCGGAACGAAGCCTCCCGTCCCCGCCGGCCAAGCGGGGGAAACGCGCTTTCCGATCGCTCAAGGTTGCGCGAACATAGTGTAACTCTAGCGTCTAGGAGAAGCTTAACCAGGTGCGATGGCGGCACGCATAGCGTGGGAAGCTAGCCGCCAGAATAACAATCTCAAGGACTGCTGCTGACGAGGGCAAAATACCTTCGTGTAATTATAATAACCCTAATAGAACTACTTTCGAAAGAAAACAGAAAAAAAAAGAAAAAAAAGGAAACGGCCCAGAGCGCTATACTACGAGAGCTATGACTGATAGTTCTCTCTCCCTCTCTCTAGATATATATTCATCTCACCTATGGGATTGTATGCGCGCGCTGTTGCTTTGTCTCTGCGTGTAGTAGTTATGAGAGCCAGTTTAAGGGCGGAGAAGAAGGAAGGAAAGGAAAGCAAAAACTGCAGCGCCGTGGTTTTAAAGCGCACCCTTGGTAGAGAAACGGAAGGCGATATAAGCGTGCGTAGCCATGATATGCACACGACAAACTGCCTTAAAATATTTAGACTTGAGGGAAAGCTTCGGTAACAAACGATAACACGGCAATCAGCACTCGAATATAATTATAACCCTAATTATAATTGTAAATATTCATCTCATCTATGGGATCTAATGCGCGCGCTGTTGCTTTGTCTCTGCGTGTAGTAGTTAAGAGAGCCAGTTTAAGGGCGGAGAAGAAGGAAGGAAAGGAAAGTCTATGAAGCAAAATTGCAGCGCCGTGGTTTTAAAGCGCACCCGTGGTAGAGAAACGGAAGGCGATATAAGCGTGCGTGGCCATGATACGCACACGACAAACTGCCTTAAAATATTTAGACTTGAGGGAAAGCTTCGTTGGCAAACTATAACACGGCAATCAGAACTCGAATACGACGAGAGAAATTATTGAGACGTGGAAAATTTCCTTGAAATAAATATGGTTTGCGAGACAAGTGCTTGTAAGTATTGAACCTCTTAAAAGATGAGGGGAAATTTGCGCTCACCGAGAGGGCATCGTCCGTACGAGACTACCACAAGGCACCTTACTGAGACTTTGGGAGCTTCGCGGCCGGAACGAAGCCTCCCGTCCCCGCCGGCCAAGAGGGGGAAACGCGCTTTCCGATCGCTCAAGGTTGCGCGAACATAGTGTAACTCTAGCGTCTAGGAGAAGCTTAACCAGGTAACCAGGTGCGATGGCGGCACGCATAGCGTGGGAAGCTAGCCGCCAGAATAACAATCTCAAGGACTGCTGCTGACGAGGGCGAAATACCTTCGTGTAATTATAATAACCCTAATAGGACTACTTTCGAAAGAAAAAAGAAAAAAAAAGAAAAAAAAGGAAACGGCCCAGAGGGCTATACTACGAGAGCTATGACTGATAGTTCTCTCTCTCTCTATATATATATATATATTCATCTCATCTATGGGATTGTATGCGCGCGCTGTTGCTTTGTCTCTGCGTGTAGTAGTTATGAGAGCCAGTTTAAGGGCGGCGAAGAAGGAAGGAAAGGAAAGCAAAAACTGCAGCGCCGTGGTTTTAAAGCGCACCCGTGGTAGAGAAACGGAAGGCGATATAAGCGTGCGTAGCCATGATATGCACACGACAAAATGCCTTAAAATATTTAGACTTGAGGGAAAGCTTCGGTAACAAACGATAACACGGCAATCAGCACTCGAATATAATTATAACCCTAATAATAATTGTAAATATTCATCTCATCTATGGGATCTAATGCGCGCGCCGTTGCTTTGTCTCTGCGTGTAGTAGTTAAGAGAGCCAGTTTAAGGGCGGAGAAGAAGGTAGGAAAGGAAAGTCTATGAAGCAAAATTGCAGCGCCGTGGTTTTAAAGCGCACCCGTGGTAGAGAAACGGAAGGCGATATAAGCGTGCGTGGCCATGATACGCACACGACAAACTGTCTTAAAATATTTAGACTTGAGGGAAAGCTTCGTTGACAAACCATAACACGGCAATCAGAACTCGAATACGACGAGAGAAATTATTGAGACGTGGAAAATTTCTTTGAAATAAATATGGTTTGCGAGACAAATGCTTGTAAGTATTGAACCTCTTAAAAGATGAGGGGAAATTTGCGCTCACCGAGAGGGCATCGTCCGTACGAGACCACCACAAGGCACCTTACTGATACGTGGGGAGCTTCGCGGCCGGAACGAAGCCTCCGGTCCCCGCCGGCCAAGAGGGGGAAACGCGCTTTCCGATCGCTCAAGGTTGCGCGAACATAGTGTAACTCTAGCGTCTAGGAGAAGCTTAACCAGGTGCGATGGCGGCACGCATAGCGTGGGAAGCTAGCCGCCAGAATAACTATCTCAAGGACTGCTGCTGACGAGGGCGAAATACCTTCGTGTAATTATAATAACCCTGATAGGACTACTTTCGAAATAAAAAAGAAAAAAAAGAAAAAAAAGGAAACGGCCCAGAGGGCCATACTACAAGAGCTATGACTGATAGTTCTCTCTCTCTCTCTATATATATATATATTCATCTCATCTATGGGATTGTATGCGCGCGCTGTTGCTTTGTCTCTGCGTGTAGTAGTTAAGAGAGCCAGTTTAAGGGCGGAGAAGAAGGAAGGAAAGGAAAGCAAAAAACTGCAGCGCCGTGGTTTTAAAGCGCACCCGTGGTAGAGAAACGGAAGGCGATATAAGCGTGCGTAGCCATGATACGCACACGACAAACTGCCTTAAAAAATTTTGACTTGAGGGAAAGCTTCGGTAACAAACGATAACACGGCAATCAGCACTCGAATATAATTATAACCCTAATAATAATTGTAAATATTCATCTCATCTATGGGATCTAATGCGCGCGCTGTTGCTTTGTCTCTGCGTGTAGTAGTTAACAGAGCCAGTTTAAGGGCGGAGAAGAAGGAAGGAAAGGAAAGTCTATGAAGCAAAATTGCAGCGCCGTGGTTTTAAAGCGCACCCGTGGTAGAGAAACGGAAGGCGATATAAGCGTGCGTGGCCATGATACGCACACGACAAACTGTCTTAAAATATTTAGACTTGAGGGAAAGCTTCGTTGACAAACTATAACACGGCAATCAGAACTCGAATACGACGAGAGAAATTATTGAGACGTGGAAAATTTCCTTGAAATAAATATGGTTTGCGAGACAAATGCTTGTAAGTATTGAACCTCTTAAAAGATGAGGGGAAATTTGCGCTCACCGAGAGGGCATCGTTCGTACGAGACCACCACAAGGCACCTTACTGAGACGTGGGGAGCTTCGCAGCCGGAACGAAGCCTCCCGTCCCCGCCGGCCAAGAGGGGGAAACGCGCTTTCCGATCGCTCAAGGTTGCGCGAACATAGTGTAACTCTAGCGTCTAGGAGAAGCTTAACCAGGTGCGATGGCGGCACGCATAGCGTGGGAAGCTAGCCGCCAGAATAACAATCTCAAGGACTGCTGCTGACGAGGGCGAAATACCTTCGTGTAATTATAATAAACCTAATAGGACTACTTTCGAAAGAAAAAAGAAAAAAAAGAAAAAAAAAGGAAGCGGCCCAGAGGGCTATACTACGAGAGCTATGACTGATAGTTCTCTCTCTCTCTATATATATATATATATATATATATATATATTCATCTCATCTATGGGATTGTATGCGCGCGCTGTTGCTTTGTCTCTGCGTGTAGTAGTTAAGAGAGCCAGTTTAAGGACGGAGAAGAAGGAAGGAAAGGAAAGCAAAAACTGCAGCGCCGTGGTTTTAACGTGCACCCGTGGTAGAGAAACGGAAGGCGATATAAGCGTGCGTAGCCATGATACGCACACGACAAACTGCCTTAAAATATTTAGACTTGAGGGAAAGCTTCGGTAACAAACGATAACACGGCAATCAGCACTCGAATATAATTATAACCCTAATAATAATTGTAAATATTCATCTCATCTATGGGATCTAATGCGCGCGCTGTTGCTTTGTCTCTGCGTGTAGTAGTTAAGAGAGCCAGTTTAAGGGCGGAGAAGAAGGAAGGAAAGGAACGTCTATGAAGCAAAAACTGCAGCGCCGTGGTTTTAAAGCGCACCCGTGGTAGAGAAACGGAATGCGATATAAGCGTGCGTAGCTATGATACGCACACGACAAACTGCCTTAAAATATTTAGACTTGAGGGAGCGCTTCGGTAACAAACGATAGCACAGCAATCAGCACTCGAATATAATAATAAGCCTAATACTAATTGTAAATATTCATCTCATCTATGGGATCTAATGCGCGCGCTGTTGCTTTGTTCTGTGTGTAGTAGTTAAGAGAGCCAGTTTAAGGGCGGAGAAGAAGGAAGGGAAGGAAAGTCTCTGAAGCAAAATTACAGCGCTGTGGTTTTAAAGCGCACCCGTGGTAGAGAAACGGAAGGCGATATAAGCGTGCGTGGCCATGATACGCACACGACAAACTGCCTTAAAATATTTAGACTTGAGGGAAAGCTTCGTTGACAAACTATAACACGGCAATCAGAACTCGAATACGACGAGAGAAATTATTGAGACGTGTGAAATTATTGAGACGTACTGTGGGTGTGTTTTATTGTAAGCCAACGCGGGTAAAGCATGATCATGGGACACAAGACACGCATCACTTTGGGCGTTTTCTTGAGCCTACCTGGGAGGCCGAAGAGTTCGTCGTACTGTGGGATGGTGCCCCTGGTACTGTGTCTCCAATACTATCTACGGTATGCCAGTGAATTATGATTGGTACATTAATGGAATAGAGACTTCTTAACGCTTGTGTTTCATGAGGCTGCTTTTCTGGCTAGAGAACTGGCCTGGCAAGAATTGCCTGTGGTCTAGCGCTTAAAATTACAACGCCACTGCGAAACTTACCTTGCAACGGGGGTGCGAAACATCTGTATTAGAGGTGCGTGAATAACATGTTTTTAAATACGGAATCCAACACGAGTCCTATGGTACCGGAATTTATTCGTAAAGGATATCGAATAGGTTCCATTAGGTTTGATTTGTACCTTTATTTAGTTATTAACACTCTATTTTATTTATTGATTTGCTATACGTCAATCCTCTCCATGCGAGGCATTTTGCGATAGTTGGGTTGCTGTAAAGCAGTCGTGGTTCGAAAAATTTCAAATGTCGCACTGCTCTTTCTCAAATAATACCCATTTTTCAATGCTGCTATTCAGAGCAATAGATAATTTCTATTTGTACGCTGCAAGCTGTAGAGGATGGTTAATAAAAGCACAAACGAAGTATTCGGAACAAGAAAGCAGTTGCGCTTTGTTTACCAAGAATGGCTCTAAGGAAAATACACGGTCATTCACCATCATCGTCATCATCATTCGCCTATAAATGCACTGATTGTAGAGCCTTCTTTACAATAATAATGGTAAGCTTCCAGTGAGGATCTGGGAATGTCAGCTATGTGCGCTCCAACTCATATTTGTTATTCTATGTATTTCCTTCCGAAGATTATGGACCTCTGCAACTGACCTAGGCAAACGCACTGCTTCACAGATTCTAGAGGCTGGATGACGCTCCTGAACTCTGGCTCTCTCGCCTGACTATGGATCATTATCTTTGCCATCTGCATATTTTCACGCGCCTCAGAAAGAACTGACGATGTTTAATGGGAACAGCTGGCCTCTGAAAAACAACGGCGGCGAAACCACGCTATCGAGCGGGCGGGGGTATCGCGGGCACTGCTTCCTGCTTGGCCTTCCTGTCTGTTCCTTCGCAAATCGCCCCACTACTGTAGGTGGCATTTCCCCCCTTCCTACAAAGAAGGATTGGATCGATAGTTAAGAAGCGGTGTAAAGGAAATGAAAACGTGCACAAGCACGAGGAAAGGCACAAGTACAACAGAGGTGATGCGTGACGTGCAGAGTCTAAAGAAACAGAGGTAACCACATTAGCTGCACATATAAGCGCAACTATTAAAATAAATGAATAAATGAAGAAAAAGTAATCACGAACGCGTGACATATGGCTTCATGTGGGCGGCGTGAACAATGTCAGGAATAGGTTGTCTACGCCGTGTGTGAGCTGCACTCTCCAGAACGACTTCATAGCTAACTTCACTAATTCGGCGCACAAGTTTGTATGAGCCAAAATACCAGCTGAGCAGCTTTTCACTAAGGCCACGGCGTCGAACAATAGTCCACACCCCCACTTGGTCACCGGGGTTGTAGCATACTTGTCTTTGGCGCATGTTACAACGCCGTTAATCTGGGTGCTGAAGCTAACCGATGTGCAGCCGCGCAAGCTGGCGTGCTTCCTCAGCGCGCTGGGCAATTTCTTTGACGTCAGTAGTTAGGCGCTCATCGACTTTACACGGCAGCATAGCGTCTGCCATCTTCTGAATAACGCGGCCGTAAAAGAGACGAAAAGGTGTTAAGCGCGTCGTTTCTTGTACGGCAGTATTATACGCGAAGGTTACGTAAGGCAAGATATGATGCAATGTTTTGTGCTGGACGTCGATGTACATCGAGAGCATGTCTGTGATGGTCTTATTTAGGCGACCAGTAGGTCTGCAGGGCTGTGGATGGTACGCAGTAGCCTTTCGATGCCTAATACTTCTCAACTGAAAATTTTCATCCATGAGCTGGCTGTGAACGACGTCCCTCGGTCTATGATTACAGTGGACGGGGCACCATGAAGCAAGATAATGCGGTACATGAAGAACTGCGCTACCGCAGAAGCCGTTGCTCGTGGGAGCACCTCTGTCTCGGCATAGGGAGTTCAATAGTCAGTCGCAACAATCACCCACTTGTTACCGTCGGTTGACAAATGAAAAGGCCAAGGAATGTCGAAGCCGACTTGGTCGAATGGCTTATGAGGTGGGTCGATGGGTTGCAATAACCCGGCAGGCTTCCCGGGTGGTGACTTTCCCCGCTGACATTCGCGGCAGCCTTTAACGTACTGTTTGACACTTGCCCAAGGTCCGGCCAGTAATACATCTCGCATACTCTTGAAATCGTTCGTGAGGAGCCTAAGTGGCCCGATGTGGGCTCGACATGGCAAGCGAAAAGAATGCCGTCCCGCAAAACTTTTGGAACCGCCAGTAGGTAGGCTCGGTCATTAGAGCGGACGTTTTTCTCGTAAAGCACGTTGTCTCGCAGAAAGAAGGACGTCAATATGCGACATAGACGGCGTGGAACGGTTATTGGCCGGCAGATAGGTCGAATTTAAGCGTCATCACACTGTCGTCTTATCAAGTCTGATGCTGTAATGGCACCCAGAAAGCCGTCATCATCCTCTGACTCTCGACTGACAGATTTGACGGGCGCAGGCGAAAGTTTGTCAGCGTCTTCGTGCTTGCGGCCAGAGTTGTAAACGATAGCGGCGTCAAAGTCATGTAGCCGCAAGCTCCACCTTGCCAGTCATCCTGAAGGATCGCGTTTGTTTGCTAACCAACATAGGGCATGGTGGTCAGTCACCACTTTGAAACGACCGCCGTAGAGATAAGGGCGAAACTTTCTGATCTCCCACACAACTGCGAGACACTCTTTTTCTGTGGTAGAGTAGTTCGCCTCGGCACGGGACAGCGAGGGGCTAGCATAAGCTATTACTCTTTTATTGACGTCTTGACACTGGACGAGTACTGCACTAAAACTGTTGTTACTGGTGTCAGTATGTACCTCGGTGTCAGCGTCGTCGTCAAAATGTGCCAGGACTGGTGCTGACTGCATACGTTGTCGTAGTTCAGCGAAAGCCGCTTGTTGCTCATTTGTCCAGGCAAATGGCGTGTCATTCCTTCTAAGGCAAGTCAGGGGCTCCGTTATCTGCGAGAAATTTTCAATGAAACGGCAATAATACGCACACAAACCTAGCAAACGCGGCATGGCCTTCTTGTTGGCAGAAGGAGGAAAGGCGGTTACTGCGGCAAGCTTGTCGGGATTGGGTTGGACTCCTCTAGCGCTTGCGAGATGTCCGAGAAAGTGGAGCTCTTTATAGCCAAAATTGCACTTTTCTGGTTTAAGCATGAAATCAGCCGATAGGATCACTTCTAGCACATTCCGAAGGCGATGAAGATGTTGCTCAAATGTTTCAGAAAAGACTACTACGTCATCGAGATACACGTCTCAAGTCTGCCACTTCAGTCCAGCGAGGACAGTATCCACCTTTCGTTGGAACGTAGCTATAGCTGAACACAAGCCAAAAGGGAACACTTTAAATTCATAAACTCCGCCAGGAGTCACAAAGGCAGTTTTCTCGCGGTCTCTTTCGTCTACGTCGATCTGCCAGTATCCGCTTTTCAAATCAAGTGACTAAAAATAATGGGTGCGCCCCAGTCTATCTAACGAATCATCGATACGTGGCATTGGGCACATGTCCTCTTTAGTTTCGTTGTTGTGCTTTGTGTAGTCGACGCAGAAGCGTAGTGTTGCGTATTTCTTTTTAACAAAAACGAGCGGAGACGACCATGAGCTCTTGGAAGGTTCGATAACACCGTCTTCAAGTATCCCTTTTACGTGCGTACAAATCACTTCGCGTTCTTTCGCAGACAAGCGGTAGGGCTGCTGTGTATTGAGCCTGCGTCGTCACATGTGATGATGCGGTGCCAGGCTATTAGGCGAACTTTAGGCGAACGGGCGAAACATGGGGCCCTATAACGTAAAACTATTCCAATATGTTTTTATTCCAACCTCCTGACGTCAAATTTGCGTAAACGCCGACGCAAGGAACGGACCTTCACCCGCAGGGTTGTGGGAACAGACCAATGGAACGCTTTCCTCGTTCATAGGAGGTAACATTTGTTTTCTTCAAAAACGAATAACATTTCCAACACTGAGCGGCTTGTCTTATCTAATTGGCTGACAAGAGGCGAGGAGCACGCTCAAGTGGAGAGGGATTCGATAGGGCCGAGCCACTGCACCGAAAGTCGATAACCGGATGAAGAAGGTGGTGCGGGCGTCTGCGATTGGTCCGCTTTCCCTTGCTTAGTTTGCGGTGGCTGTTCAAAATTCGCGGCGGCATGCAACGGAAGCTTAAGAATGACGCTAAAGCGCATACTCAGCAAACAAAAGTTGGCAGAATGAGGTAGTAAACGAGCCGAAAGTGCTCGAAAACATTACACGGCAACGAAAGAAGTTTTATTATACGCAAGTAAACCCATGCCCTCCGGCAGGTGCGAGTAGCCAGCGCCTGAGCGATCGGAGGCAGCCATCTTTTCTTCCTTTCGGAATGGGGCAGCCTGTGGCTATTCAGAAGAAAATTCACTTTTGTTCGGCATATTAATGCATTTTTAATGCGTACACGTCACTTTGACGCGGTGAGTTTTTGCGGTTTTGTGACAGCGCGTGACAGGCAGCTAAAGTTGATGCAGCCCGAAAACTTAGTCGGCGGCTAATGGAGAAAAGGCGTCGAATCGTAAATCACTATTTTTCTTTTTTTCGGTCAAATCATGCATAATCAGTGTACACGTCATATCAGATTGGGAGGTATTGCGGTTTTTGTGACGTCGCATGACAGACAGGTGAAGTGGGAGGGGGCCAAAAAAGTGTTTGGCGAATCGCGGAGGGCTGATTGCAGAATAGGAATAGAAAAATGTGGAATAGTTTTACGTTATAGAGCCCATGCCCTGAATTCAAGCAAGAGCTCGCGCAGTGCTGCCTGGTTGTCTTGCGATAGCTCTGAATTAATATCGATCTTACCCTTTGACTTGTCAGCCATCCCCACTGCTTCAGAGGCAAAACATTAAGCCACGTTCCCTATTTCGTCGGCAAGCGCAATCTAAGTGTCGCAGAAAAGGTGTGGATGCTCGTTACTGAAGTTGGTGACAAGCAACTGAGAACGGCCATCACTAAGCTGGACCACACTTCTAACCGCGCGAACACCTTGTGTCAGCAGATGTGATAAGTGACTTTCTGCTCTCACTTCACCTTCGTGCATTCTACCGCACATAACTTCGACGAGGACACTTGGCCGTGGAGGAAGCGTAACGTTTTCGGAAAAAAACACGAAGGGTGTCGTCATGTCAGTTGTCGTCACACTACGTCGATTCCTCGGTCGGCTGAGAAGGTGACTACACCTCGCCGTAGGTCAATAACAGCGCCGTATTCTTGCAGAATGTCAACCCCGAGAATGACGTCACGGGAGCATTCGCGTAGAACAAAGCAGCTGGCCACGTATGTCGAACCTCTAATCCCACCTCTAGTGGTGCAGCTTCTCAGGAGCAGTAACGACGTGACCACCAGCCGTCCGAATCTTTGATCCATGCTAAGGACAAATGACTTTCTTCAGAAACATCTCCAGCTTCCCGCTTATAATTGAGAAGTCCGCACCGGTATCCACTAAACCCTAACCGCGTAACCGTCAATCACCACCGGTATGTTGAGTGAAAGCCTGTCATTCCGTTCAGTTGCAGTTGACGACGGATCAGTGCCTGTCCTTGTTCGCGTCAATCGGAGGTGTTCAGAACGTCGACTGCCAACAGCCTCGCCCCCAGAGGTCGGTGTAGTTAGTTTTCCTGGCAGGGAGTTGTCGATCATGCGCTCGCATATTGCTGGGGCGGTGCTGAAAATCGCCTTAGCGACGGCAAGCATGACTGCCATCCGGTAGGCTGTGGCGTGTGCTGTTGAGCCAGATAATGTTGAATATCCTGTGATCGTTGGCCAGGTCCGGGTGGCGGCGAGTAGGCGGAAAAGCCCCGCAATGCGAGACGTCGCTATGGTCATTGGCGGTACAAATGGGCTGCTTCACCGCAGTGGAAGCACAGAGGAAGGTGGTCCGTTGTGCTCCAAACATCCGACTTCCTAGGGGTCATGCGTCAATCCTAGGCGTAATGCACTGGCTCCTCCGGCTAAAGAACTGCATGAGGCGCGGCCGGCGCACACACTGGAGGCGTGCGTCGTTCAGCGATGTATCGTACCGGTTGAGCTGGTGGAACAGCAACCGGATGAGCGGCGTGAACCCAGAGCGGGTAACGAAGCAAGGAGTCTCAGGGCTTCTGCGTAGGTCGCACGGCGCTGTACCGTCGGCGCAAGCACAGTGTTAGCAAGATGAAAGCTGGACCGGAGCGCTTGGTGTACATGTTTTACCACATTGGCAATGAAGCTCACCGTAGCTTGCGACGCTCCGTAGTTCCTCTGCATTTCTTGCGGCACAACAGTGCAGATGAGTTCTCGGAGGTTGTCATTCTTGCTTCAGGTAGCTGTGAAAATATCGGAAGTGGACGTTGCGCTCTCTTGACGCTCGTAGAAGTTCGACCCCTGTTGAAGCATGTTCTCCATACTTACAGCCTCCTATAAAAATTCCGCGGCTGTCCTCGGAGGGCTCCACGCAAGACCAGTGAAGAGCTGCGGTCATTCTAGGGTCTGCTCGTCTGAAGAGGCGCGTCATGTCTTCGACGAACGCGGTGACACTTTCATTGAAAAACTGGACGCGAGCCTGGATCACTCGTTCTGCTCGTTCGCTTCGATCAACGCTGGCGTAGGTGTCTAGCAGCTGACGGCAGAACTCGGGCCACGACGTCAGTTGCTCCTAACGGTTTTAGAACCACGTACGCGCGTTGGTCTTCCAGGAAAAAAGAGATATTTCTAAGTTTTGTGGCGTCATCCCGTTCATTGTGCTCGGCCACGCAAAAACTAGAGCAACAGCGAAAACTAGAGCTCCCATGGCGGTGACGATGTGATGCACCACAGCCTGGCGAACTGGGACCTCCAGGCTATTTTGGCGGGTGATGGGGAGGAATCGATGAGAATCGAAGAGAAATACATAGAAGGCACGTGTGGGGCTGTCCGTGTGGTGTAATTGACTGGCGCAACAAGTCCTTGAGCCGACGAGCCTGTGGTAGTGCCTACGAGGCGAAGTGAGCGTACGTTCACGCTGAGGCCTAAAGCGCTGAGGATGCCTCCTGGCAAAATGGCCAAATACATGTAGGCGACGAGAAACACCCACTGAAAAGTGCGCTTTAGGCAGAAGTAAAGTGTGAGGGAACGCTGTCTGTAAGCGAAGATTTTAGAGTGTGTTGACCACTTGAAGCTGTGGGTAAAAATCGCCGAATGGTTGAGGGTCAGTGCGTTTAGCGCGAATGACACTGACCTCAGCGCCCGTGTCGACCAAAAAACGGTGATAGACGAGCCTGTAGGAGATGTAAAAGAGGCTGCTCATTGATATGCAGGAGTGATTCGCATCAGTGACTCGCATTTGAGTTTCCATGCCAGCGGCAATGACTACGACCCCGGCGTGCGGTGGCCCTAAAGTTCTGAAGATATTACCAGCAACCGTCCCCGCACAATCGTGACCATGAAGGTGTTGGCAATCGTTGTCGTCGAGCTGAAGAGCGACAGAATTGACGAGACGAAAGTCGCGCTATAGCGATCTGCTCAGCGTGCTTGTCAATCATCGCCTCCAACCACTTCGACGGCCCTCCGGCCCCTTTGAAGGTGATTGCAGCTGTTGCCATGTCGGTGCTCATGTTGGTGTAGTGTACAATGCAGCCAGCAAGCTCCGCAAGCTTTTCCAGTGGCAAATCAGGCGCTGTGGCTTACGTCACCACGACATTTTGCAGAAAGCATTGCAGAAACCACTCGAAAAGAATTCGGCTGTCCCTGTAGAGCCTGCAGCCACTCAAGAGTTGTCGCATGTGACGAATCAGCTGTGACAGGCAGCTGTCACGGAGTTCTTTTATAGTGAGCAGCTGTGGAAAGCACCTGCGCTCCGAAGGAATCTTGCGTGCGAGCACAACGACCTTTAAATGGTCGTATTGTGCCTATGTATGGGCAGCGGCGATAACGTATCAGGCTCTTAGAATGGACTTGCGCGTGCCCAACTTTATTTTCCTTATTTAGAAGAGTGAGAGTGACAAAAATATATACCTAAAGCCAATCACAAGACGGTGTACGTAAAAATACATAAAGGAAGTGGACTGCATAAAGGTGACGGATATTTACCGAATGTTAGCTAATGATTGGCATTTTAGGTAATTATAGACCCATATCAATTCTGCCGGTTTTTTCTAGGGGGTGCGAAATCTTATTTTCATTCGACTGTCTAAGTTTTTTAATAGACATAAGGTTATTACGTCGTCACAATTCGGCTTTCGGTCAGGCCTGTCTACAGAAAGTGCCTTACTTTACCAAAATGAATTGATTCTAAGGAATCTGGAAGCAAAAAAACTTACCCTAGAAATATTCCTAGATTTCTCCTTGGCATTTGACAGGATAAATCATGGTACAAGTTAGTAAAACTCCAATGTTATGGAGTTCGTGGTATCATTTTAACTTTAATCAAAAGCTGTTTATCTAATCGGCAACAATGCGTCTCAATCAGCCGAGAGCTATCAGCACCCATGAAAGTTAAAAATGAGGCACCTCAAGGAAGCATCTTGGGACCCCTGTTATTTAATATTTTGTTAACGATATTGTACAAATTGACAGCTGTGTCGATTATGTAATCTACGCGGATGATACCAGTCTATTTTGTTTTCTGGTGAAATGGCTGATGACCTCATCGTGTCTGCAAATGAAGTGCTAAATAAAATATATGCATGAAGTATAGCAAATTCACTACACATTAACTGCTCTAAAACCAAGGCTGTACTGTTCCTTGCGAAATCCAAATTATACGAAACGACTCTCAAGCTAACACTTAAAAATAACGAAATTAAATTTCCCCAAACTGTTAAAACTCTCGGTGTTCTCTGCCGTGAACATATGGCATGGAATCACCATACGAAACACATAAGCCATAGACTTTGCAGAGTTTTGGGTGTGCTGCATCGGTGTCACAATATATTACCTGTAAAACAAAAAACTACTATATAACGCTCATTTTTTTCGCATTTACAGTATTGTCATCTGGTTTGGTCCACAGGCCCTAAAGCATCATTAAATAATCTGGTCGTACTGCAAAAAGATGCCCTGAGGTGTATTGAAGGTGTATCGCATAACGCACGCACTGCTTCATTATTCATAAAGTATAGAATTTTAAGAGTGAACATTTATTACGAATATAAGCTCTTGTCAACCTTGAAATCAGAAATGCGCAGAGGAAGTACCCTCTTACATACGTTGGCCGATTTGCAACCAAATCCGGCCAGTCGCCTGACCCGACATACAGAGAATTGGTATGTACCATGTCCTCGTACTAATTATGGACTACAAAGATTACATTTCTGCCTTCCGAGTCTACTGCACAAATGGAAATTAAAATTTGAAAGTTTGTAACATTTGAAACCTGTTACAAAGAAAACGCACAGCGTTTCTGTGAATTTTTTCGAGTTTATCTCGCAAGTACAGTTGGTAAGCGCCCCAAAGTGAGAAGCCGCACTGCAAAACCGGTTGAACAAATGTTTTTTACGCCATTAGCTTTAAATGTTCTGGTGCATGCTGCAACTTTTTCTCTCAAAAAGAAAAGTTTCCTGTAAGCCCTAAGGCAGATCTCCTCCACGTCGAGGCGCCAGCACAGGTCATGATTAATGATCACCCCTAAATACCTAAGGCTACGTAGTTTCAAGAAAGAGTTCGTCACAAATTTTACAGTCAAAGGAAGGCGCTCTTTTATTTCTTATCTGAGGAAACGCCAATTCGTAGTAATTTGGTTCCACTTCACACTTCATGCACTAGTCATGTACCTTGGAAGCATCGATTAATGTTCCTTTTGTAGGTTTTATCTGTCACAGTAGAATAAAGGAACAAATTGTGGGCAAAAACCTTCATTTTAACAGATTAATGAAGAACAGATTGTACACGACAACTCGAATAATCTGCAGTCCAGATCACAATGTCTGGAGCAATACCTGCGTTCGGAATAAAAAAAAATTACAATGCCGCCTTTGCGAAATCTATGTAGATGACGTCAGTTTGTTTACAGGCATCCAAAGCTAGATAAAAATCAATAACCATCTTAATAGAGGGAAAAAGTGGTTAATCCGCTTCGGAATACATGTAGTGACGAATAGAAAAAGTCATTCGCTTCAAGGAGAATAATGATATGCTTTGCTATTGCATGCTCTAGAAGCTTACAAATGACAGAAGTGATATAGGACGATAGTTCTTTCGACTTCGACTGTCTAATTTAAAAACCGGAATCACAACAGCGTTGCGCCAATCTTGAGGTAGTGAAGTGGTTTCCAAGGATATTATAAAAATTATTGTTAGATAAAATGACATTAATTGAGCATATCGCCGGAAAATTCACTTGGGATTCCGTCTGGTCCGCTTGCTTTTTTGGTATTAAGCATAAACAATTGCTGAAACATCTCTGCCTGAGTGATTTCTAGTGGGCCCATTGCGCAGGCGCCCAATTCACTGCGCTCCTGGTTTCCTTGCTCTGTTTTTGCCTTCGTAAACACTGACTGGTAGAATGCATTGAAACCGTCTGCTATCTATGTCTTTTCCGTGATCATTCCAGATCCGGTTTTTATCTGACCTGCCTCCTTTTTGTTATCTCTTAAGTGCATCCAAAATTTTTGTGGCAAGGACTTCAGCAACCCAAGAACCGTTTTGTTAAACTACTTCTTCTTGAATTCCCGTAACGCTAATTTTAGTTGAGCACGCAAATTCGACACCTGGGCTGGTTTTTAAATTTTTTTCATGCGGGTAAGAATAAATTTATCTACCCTGTGCTTGACGATTCCCTTGAAACGCTGCCGCAATTATACAGACACAGTAGATGACGCAAGTTCAAATTCACTAAATGATAGACTTAAGTTATCTACTATTGTTGTCTGTGGTATAAAGTTTGTAAACAGGGATGAAGTGCCTCAGACAGGCTGGCCAACGTTTCGATAGGAGGACCTATCTACGAAGATAGGTCCTCCTATCGAAACGTTGGCCAGCCTGTCTGAGGCACTTCATCCCTGTTTACAAGCTTTATACCACAGTGTGCTATTCCATCTGTCAGCCCCTTTCTTGTTTTTGGACTACTATTGTTGTGTGGTTGTAGGTGTTGTAAATTTATTTCATGGTAGTTATTCAATGCGATCACTTGATTCCGAAGACCCTCATGAGCATAACAACTGAAACATATGTAGTTCTCTTCAATGAACTTCTTTTACGCCAGTATGGGTCACTGTACATGCGGGACTGGGTAGGTACCGGCCTTCGAAGAAACTCTTTCACGGTAAATTGGAGCACTGGATATGTGCCAATCGGTCTGCGCTAGTCTTCAATGATATTATATTATGTCAGCCTGCGTCTCTCGGTATGTGCCAGTAGCTGTGTGACGCTCTACAACTACCAAAAATATTTAATTTTTTTCCGATGCTGAGCCGAATCGAACCCACCGTCACACGGTCTTCTTGAGCAGAACAACCCGGCCGTTTAGTAGATATCGCCACCAATAAACTGGGCATGCGCCCCTTTTCAATGAACGCCTTTCACCGAAATTTTTTAGCGAGGTGTGCCATGATTGCATTGGGTACGTGCCGCTCTTAATTTAAAATCTCGCCAATTTAGGTAGCTTTGTAAGTGGCACTGTGTGTTCGGCAAGCGAGGGAACAATTCTCAGCATTGCAGACAGCGGCGCGTCACACTTATCGTTGCGCAGGCCACGCGCGAACTTTTCTGTAGTGCCGCGAGATGGCGCGGCGTGTCCTGAAAGAAGCGCCACAGACGAGCTCGGTTGCTGCATGGAGCGTTTCTCAGCGTTCGCGCGCACAGGTGCGCCACGCATTTTTGAGGGTACGCGTAGGCTTCGAAGTTACAGCGCGAGATGGCGCCCAGTGTTGATACGGATGCGCGAAAGAAGAAACCCGCTGCAGTACATGCCTCAAAAATAATTCGGTTCGATTGTTGGAATACGTTGTGTCGCGGTATTTATTCAATGCTAAACGCATTACCATCGACAGACATCGTGACATGGACTGTGCCGCATTTATTTCGGTGATTGTAGCTCGCCTCAGTAGATGCACCAGCATGTTTGTATAGAAGTGGCCTGCCTCTCAAGGTGAATTTAATTAGGCTGCTAACTACGGCCATTGGTTTCATACGTTCCTTAACGGGACCCTAACGATTTTGTACAGATGTACTAAGCAGTTCGCGTAGGTCCTTCTGATTATTAGATGACGCATTTAGGCGCTCCACGCAAAGCGCATGATATAGTACAGGTCCATAAATATGCGCAATACTACCAATGGCAGCAGTGCCGCTCCCGATAGTTTTCAATCTCACCGTTACACTATACGCAGTTAGCGCAATTTACGTCAGTTCGGCGAGTTATTAGAATGGGTATCTGGGTTGCGTCACAGATAATATTTCGCACTTCATGCCGGAGAAATGTTGTTAGTAATTGTTATTGTTCCTTAATATATTTCTATAGAAGAATAACAGAACGACAAGGCACAACGAAATTTCGTCCCCACACTCATGCCCTTTCGGCACAAGGAGGTTAAAAAAAGACCCGCAGGTGAAGCCGCATTAGAGGCGTACGATAAAACTACAAATAAACGAAAAAAAAAATGGTGCAGAAGCGCTTTTCGCACAGTTCCCACGAGTTAATCAACCTCCTTGTTTAATCGTGAATTATTTTACCTGAAAGATACTTATCTACGTGTATCTCTGTATTACTGGTTTTAGTATGAAATCTAATAGTCTGGCATATTGCGTTAGGACAAATATCGTCACTATTCACAAGAAATTATTAGTTTTGTCGGGAACAACCAGTTTTTATTTTCTGATTAGCCTAGCATTACAATTACAAGGCCAAATCACTTAATCTGTAAGGCGAGATCACCCGACAAGACATTATATTAGGTGAACAAGGCGCAAGCATTGGCTTCACCTTTCCTGATAACAAGATAAGGCAGCTTCCACTCCTACAGTTTTTTCTATAACCTTCTTCTTTCAGAACACAGCAAGTTATGTCTGTTTGTTTTACTACACACTGCGTGTTGACGCGAGCTGTGCTTTCAGTGTTAGTATTGAGTTTTCCTTTCGCGAGCACCATGGATCGCCCTGGTCACGTCGTAGACTGCAAATCTAGTGATCGGCGACATACTAAGCAGTGGCAGCAGCGGCTGCAGCACTAGCAGCAGCAGCAGCAGGGGAAGCAGCGGCAGCACCAGCAACGACAGCGATGGCAATGGCGGCAGTAGCAACAGCGACACCGGCGGCAGTGGCGTCAGCCACAGCGGTGGCAGCGGCAGCAGTAGCAGTAGCGGCAGTGGCGGAAGCAGCAGCGGTGGCTTAACGTCCCTCTATAATTTCCAAGGTAGCGCCATTAAGGTCCCTCTATAATTTCCAAGGTAGCGCCATCTGCCGCGCGCGCCACCTAGGAAGTTCCTGTAGCAGACGGCGCCCACGCTAAACCGCGGCGCCGCGGCATTCGTGAGGTGAAAAAATATCTGCATACGCGCGGAAATAAAACCTTCTGGTGCCTGACTGTGGCGAAAAACGAAAGAAGGACCCGAACTGCTAAATTTAGTCCTTTAATTTCAAATAAGTGCTCCAAGAAAATAGCTCAAGAGAGCGTAATGAGGGCTTGATCGCCTCGATTCCGCGTGTTTACATTTCGTTCGTTTGCGCTCAATCGCCGCGCGAGCCTTGGTGATTGCTTACGCTTAATCCCGTATGCTCTGTGAAATCTTTTGCATGTAAGTGTGCTGCGTACACATAGCGGTTGCATTGAACGAAGAAGTCGTGTAAAAATGAAGGCTGACAGTCGCATGGACCGGAAAACTTTCGACATAACGTCGCTCAAACGTGCGATTCTCAAAGCGCGCGACCCTCACGGCAACTAAACAACATCCTGTGTGTGTGTGGAAACGAGTGCGCCAACAGTCTTCTTGTCGCTGAGTGTGTCTGTCGTGTAGCGATTACACGATGACAGCTGTGTCTTGTGGTTCAATGCTACGAGCCAGTGCAACTGTCGTGACATGATGAAGAGGTGGTATGGATCGGGTCAGCGTGTGTCCTCGATCGTGTTCGGGCTGCCAGCGCGATCTGATCTCGCGGCGCACCAACATCGAGCGTAGTGTGTGCGCGTGTGTGAATGTGGTTGACTGTTCTCGTGAACCGTGCGACGTCGCCGCGTAAACTCGAATCATGACGCGCATTGTTGTGTTTATCCCTTTTCGCCTCCGTGCACCGCTAAATCACCGTAAGAATTAGAGGGCCCTTATACGAAACGCACGCGGATTGACCCAGCTATTACTGCACTGTGTTTTCCTGGCAATCCGCGCATCGCTTGTGGCGTTTTTCTTATGTTCATTTTCAGTTGTGTTTTTCATCAGTAAAATGGCATTGCCGATTACTGAAACATCTTCGAGTGTAAGGGAAACTTGGAAGGAACGAGCTCGCAGCTGTATGTAATGTACTTTGATATACTGTATTACGCTTTATTATTTGACGGCCAGTAGCTGTGGCTATGCAGTATTCGTTTTTAAAAACAGAGTAATGCAGGCACTTAGCAATATATTTATTCACATATGCAATGCACAAGATACGATTAGGATATTGGAAAATACATTTTGGACATGTTGTAAATCGCAGTTAACAACGCGCGCACAAACACAGGAAAGTGTAAAAGTAGAATTCGCTGCTGAATTTTTTTTATCGCCCGTAACGCAATGCGGATATTTGTCAGCGAGTTAATGCGTTTCTGCCCCACCATTTACTTGCATGCTAGGTCATACTGCACTTGCTAAGTCAACGGGCTCGTAATGCACTAAAATCAGTAATCTCCACAAACTTCGGCCGTCAACATTCATGCGCGCGAATGAAATAATACTGCAGCTCTGCACACACAGGTGTATACTTTCTCTCGCACCTTCGTATCGCTCTACGTTACTTTCCTCGCATAGTCGTGCAGTTACCGACGGTTCAGTCTTTCCGTCCATTTCTATGCAACCAGAATTACCTTCTGGTTAGGTTTTGTTTGCTGCGCGGGATGCAAAATAACTTCTTGTCGTCCTCCGTCTGATCTCGGCACCAATCCGCACAGCAACAAGGCATTTCGGTCCTTCGCATCCTAGGTCATGCCGATCTATTCAGCGGGCTCACAGCGAACTAAAATAAATAATCTCGACAAACTTCGGCCCTCAACATTCATGCACGCGAGTGAAATACTATCACCGATCGACACACGCACGTGTATACTTTCTATGGCACCTTTGTATCGTTGTATGTTACTTGCCTCGCATAGTCGTGCTGTTACCGACGGTTCAAAGTCCGTCCGTGCAATTCTGTGTAACCATACTTTTCGTCTGGTTAGGTTCTGGTTGCCGCGCGCGATGCAATATAACTTCTTGCCATCCTTCGTCCGGTTTCGGCACCCAACCGCACAGCAACAAGGCATTTCCGACCTCCCGGAACGAAATTATCGCAGCGATGTGCAAAGCACAACAGGCGAAACGCGCGCTCTTCGCCCGGCGCGCAGGAACTTTCATGGCGGCAAAGGGGCGGAGCAAGGTCACATGTCACCGATCAGCCTATCGCAGGCGTTGTCGGCTGGATCAAAGCCTGGCGGTACTTTTAAATGATTGAGGGACTTTACGGTGGCTGCGGTGGTAGCGGCGCTAGCGGTCGCAGCGGCAGCAGCGGTAGTAGCGGCAGCTGCGGCGGCAGCATCAGCGGCAGTGGCAATGGCAGCGGCAGCAGCAGCAGCAACAGCTGCGGCGGAAGCAAAGTCAGCGGCAGCGGCACCAGCAGCACGACGTTCTGCTGATGCCCACAAGGTGCTCTATCGCACCTACTAAATGAAAGGCTCTCATGTAGTGTCAAACTAGAATGATCCAATGATCTCCAATAGAGACAGCTGATTTACAGCGGCTACGTGAAAACAGGGGTTATCATTTAGCAGATTTGCAAAAAAAAAAAGCAGGCTATCGAGCACTTGCGCGCATTTCTTCAGATTGGTCCCTTCTCGCCCTTATGCTTATAGACAGCAGCAACAAACATGTACTTGCAGTGTCAGGTATATGTGTATTACTGCTATCAGTGCTGCTGTCGGCGCAGCCGCATTCTCACCTGTTGAAGACAGTGCTCGTGATGCTGCCGCGTAGTGATCCGTGTTGCTGCTGCGCAGTGCCGAATAATCCAATAACACTCTGCCGGTTAGCACAGCCTTTCGGATATAGTGTACGTGCTCCACTCACTCAGGTAACTCCCGCTTTGAGGGAGCCACCATTGTTATGCTTACGAAAATGTATTCAGAGTTCCTTTAGAACGCGTAATTAGTTCTTATGGAGTCTAAAGGGGCTATATGCAGTGACTGCAGCACTTGGGGTGGAAACACATCGAATGTCGCCAGACACTTCTGGCACATACCAATCAAATGTGACTATTGCCCACTGCAGAGACGGGCACTTTTTGAGGAACCTTCAAGGATCGCGCAATGACACAGAAGGCACGGACGACATGAGCGTGATCCGCGCATAATATTAGCACCACCACGAAAGCAAGATACGAACCACATAAGTGTAACCTGGGCCACACGAGTAAAATTAAAAACCTTCTTATACTTGTTGCTATGCGACAGAGACAGTTACAAAGCGCGCGGAAAAATCACACACTGCACTTGTGTACCTCGGAGATCGTGTCAGCAGTTTCTGGGCTACGCTTAAATGACAGCAGGAAGTCATTTCAACGGGAAACGAAGTAACAGGCGCCGGTAAAGCAGGTAATGGCTACGCAAAATGTCATTTAGGGCTTTAAGGCCAGTGAGCGAATATGAAATCATTGAAATTAGCTACAGCGGCAGCCTTCTTAAGGTAACTTCTTCAGATCTTGAAGGCCATGCTTTTGCTGGCTGCAAGCGGCATCACCAATTCAAAAGCAAGAATACGCCATGTAATTTCTTTCTGCGCTAAACTATAGCGTACGATATAATAATGTGAATGCTTCTTTTTATCTCGCAACATATGTACGTAGTTGTGCACAAAATGTCACAACACCTGCTGCAGTTTACAGGTAGCGCTGGCGGCACCGGTCCCATGCGACAGGTAAAATACGGCGTGTTGTTATTACTACGTCTTCACTAGGTAGTGCGAGCTGCTTGGATGTGTTCGTTTGATCGTGTGTTTTTAGGTCTGCCGTAATGAAACGGGACGTAGTTCGCGTGCACGAAAGTGCCAGAATGGTTTGCGTCTCACTGTAAGCTGGCCGTATGCATGGCACGCCAGCTAAATGTAGAACAACGATTTTCCTGCCATGCAGTACGTTCCCTTTGTCTCTGGTTGTCGTGAAAAGTTTGGTGGAAGTCGCAAAGAAATAACGCGTATTATTACGGTGTCTCAGCTCGTCCACTACGCAACAGCATGTATGCTGTGATCGTCATCGATGACGCAGCACTGGAAACTTGGAGAGTACCTTTCGACATCGTCGCCCTGTTAAAACAGTAAGCAATCGTGGTTGGTAACTACACGTGGGTTTATGCGTGTTGTGCCTGCTTCTCGTGTATGCACAGGGTGCCTTGCGAACATAGGAAATCGAACACCCACGACAAAGGGAAACCTGTGCCGATGCCTGCTGCGCGCTGGTTGTCAGAATTTTGTTACGCAACTCTAGTGTGACAATGCGGAATAAATAACCGTGATAAGCGTTTCCTTCTGCTGAAAAAAGTTACTTTCAGAAATCGTGTTCATCTTGTGAACCTGTGAGTGAGCTCCCGCTTGTCTGGTAAAGTTGCATGGTAAGAGCCGCCTACCTCTTCACCAATTCTTCCTTCAATGACGTTTCCTCACTTATAAATGCTTCGACGTTGGGCACAATCTCTCCTTACGAGATGTTCGTTTAACGAACAGTTATATGGAAAAAATATAAGCGAATCACAGGCTGCTACTAGCACAGCTTTAATTTCAAGACAGGGTGTGTTGACATCACATCGACTTAACTAAACATGGCAGGCGAAAGTTGCTTATTCTAAGTGGTAGAAAAAGCAAGAACATTATATTGTAATGTGCTCCTCCGTGATGTCCAAATTTTACTTTGATGAAGAGGTCTCTATTATCAGGACATTCGATGACCAGAACCTCTTGCTCTCTTGCCATATTAGTGCAGACTTTGCTTTCGTGAATCGTTTTAGGTGCTGCTTGCAACTGTTCACCATATCACAGCTTTATTGTGCCGCTACTATAAGCTAACACAGAACTCATTTTGCAGTGGTGAGGCTGTGACTCACAACAGTAACCACAAGATGGAAGAGCCCCCAAAAAAGCAGACCGCTTGGTTATATAGGGCTGTTGCAGGCATGGCATGTGGTGTGGATGGCCAAGTAAGGTGTGTATAAAGTGTACGTGTTCCAAAAAGTGGACTTGGTCTCTCATGGTGAAGTCCATCAACACGTTAGTTAACGCAGCTTACTTCACGTATTTACATATGTTTTCGTATTTCTGCGACAAGGTTGTGCAGTTTTCTGTGCATGTCAGAATTCGAAGTGTAGTGGGCTAAATATGTCAGAGGCGTAAGCACGCAGTCTGCACACCATTGTTTATCATTGATATTTCTACACTTATTTCTGTCTTGTTCCTAAATAACAGCTACTGGCACCTTTGATGAGCTTGAATTTCTTGAAAATTAGTATGAAGGTCAGTATTCAGTATACTGCAGTTACTTCAGTAGTAAAAAGCCACACACTGATTTCGATCCCTTGTGATCGCATGATTTCCTTTTTCATGCATTAAGAATGACGGATCGCTCACATATATTACTATTTATGTGCCATGCCTCACTGATTTCACTGGTCAATTTTTTACGCTGGATGAAAATTGATGAACGATTGTAATCCAACATGAAGCCCTGTCGTGGAATTGGAGGGCGACATTGGACAATCATAATGGACTTTTGAATGCAATGTAGCGATTTCTTAGGCCCTTGATAAGGCACCGGCAAGTTTTCTCTGTGTACGCATGACCACATGTGAAAGGGAGACAGTGCACTGCCTGTGACATACACTGGACAAATTTGGTAGTATCTATCACCGAACAAGCCTCCCTTGTCAGCTTGCCTTTCGCAATTCACTTGGGCACTGCCATGCATATGAGGGCTAATTTATTTTTTACTGGATAAAGAGGCACGCTGAGAAGGGAGGCTTGCTTAAAGTTACGACTAAATTTGCCTTGTGTCTGTCAGGGGTATTTAGTCTATTCCTGTCATAATGTGTATATTTGGTCAAATGTACATGCAGCAGACTGGCTGGTGCCCCAGCATGTGCCTAAAAGAGCACTATAATTCACTTGAGGGACGAGTGTGTTCGTCCCATATGATCATGCACCAATGCGACTGGGGCTGCGCTCCGAGTTTAGACTGTTCATCTGTTTTGTTCACCTACGGCAACCAATTGACCATGAAAATTGCTGAGGAAGAGCACACAAAAGAAAAAGTCACAATCTCTTCATTGAATTCCCCGCAACCTCCAGCAATAATAGATTTGCTGTGTTTCTTGCAACATGCTATGTTGCAAGAAAGACACTTTTTGAATAAAACTGAATTAATCTTTTTTTCAATTTCAATCGCGAATTCTCAGCATTGAGCTCAGAATACACATCACTCTATATGTCCATACAAGATTAGAAACTAATTTCTTCGATAAGTCAAAAAGCACAAATATACTGTGCCCACTGTATCTGACATTGACACTGCGACTGTGTTCCAAATACCACAAACTGGTAGTTATCCAACATTTTTTGTGATAACAACCACAAAACAGTACTGCTCCCCATGCAATGGATACTTACTTGTATTATTGTGATTGCTCAATCTCAAGCTCTACGTGAGAAGTTTAATACTTGCATATTAAGCATAGTACACACCAACTATGGCTAACATGTGGATGGAGTATTAATTTTTTCACCCAATCAAGAATAGAATCCAGTAGGTCATTCCCTTTTTTTCAAAAACATTGTTTGCTATGCATAGTGTGACATCTGTATAAGACGAATTGTTCATGGGTGTTCCTGCTTGCTTATGTTACGATTGCAATTGTGTTGTCATTGGAAGGTGAGATCATTGTGCGACTGTGTTTTATCGTTCGGAGATCCTTTTATTGTCAGTAGGGAAGATATTCTAAAACCAGGCGCATTGGCCTAGTCCTAGTGTCACAAAATCTTGTGAAAGTGAAAATATTCTCAAAAGTGGTTCTCAAAAGAACTTTCCCTCTTTGTGCAGAGTGGTCGGGAAGTGGGGCGTTCTGCCACTTTTCTGTTATAATTTTTTCTTGAATACTGAAACGAAACTTAGCATAGTGCTACAACTATGAATAACTTTTTGGTATGTTTGTGCCTGCTAATACATTCAGGCTAAATGTTAATTACACCATTCTAACACAAATTTCACTTGTGTTTTGCAGGCTCTACCATCGCCAATTACTAGACGGATCAAATTAGGCTAGAAACTTGCGCTACTTCGCTGCTTTCCCCGGAAGTGAAATAGCTGGCGATTATGTAAGAGTGAACTTGCAACATCTGAGCATTAGCCAAAGCTCAACACCAGTTATGCTGGTGCTGGAAACCGGAATGTTAAGGCAAACCGCAATATATAATTCTTTACGTATTCATTTATTATATTTATTTATTTGTAACATGAATGCTTTGCAGGCTTCCAGCAAGGAGTCAGGTAAAGTAGAGAAGTGACGTTGCTTCAAAGTTAACTTGTTATTCTAAAAAGCCTGATTCACACAGCAGAGTCGCATGATGAAACCTTTTTTATGTGGGCAACTAGTCTGCGTTTGGTATGAATTCATGAAAACGGCAAAATTCGAAGAAACAAAGCTGTAAAGTTATAAATCCAACTCGTAAATAAAAACACAATATCATATTTCTATTGTACCTGATACCAGAATTTAATCTGGCAAATTTCGCCTATCCTACGCTGCTCTAAAATAAAATCACTAATTTGTGAGTAGATGCGCAAAAATATCAAACATTGCAACAATTTGATATAAACTGTAAATTCTTTTATTAAATTTATTGACTTCAAAGATAGCACAGGGTGCCGTCTGTGGAACTGCGATATATGTTTTTGGCGCAGAGTTCTGGGTTATTAAGCTTCATGGTTTTATTTTTCTTAAAGCTGCGAATTTCGAATAATCTTTACTTTAAGCTCTGAACAATGTAGTTCTTCCTGCAGTCAGTGGAATTTACCTGCTCAAATGCTACAAACTTAATTAAATTTAGCCCTGCAGTTGTCTCAAAAGCATTTCTGTATTTTAGATGTATTAGAGTAAGGAAATCAGAGTTGGCCCTGAGCTAAAACTGGACAACAACACCAATTTATAGAATTACCGGAACAGTGCTAGTAGTTTCTTTTTATCTTGTAAGTTACAGTTGCTAACTGAATCACTTTTCTTCCTTCAAGATTTGCAATTTTGAACAACTTTTAATAAGAATCAATGGTATTGAGAATATGGGAGCTATGGTTTTAACATTTTTTATAGCCACAAACCTGGTCAAATTTGGTCACATATTTCTCCAGAAAAACGATTTTTCTGTTCATCTGCATTAGATAGGACGTCCCGAGCTAAACCTTTTTCTTTGGTATTCTGTGCGTCAGTCTTATTTGGATTTCCCTCTGTAACATTCAAATATTGGCTCTGACATCAAAATTTTTCCCTTGCAGCGAAATTAAATCTGGTAAACTTTGTACGATATATGGTGTACTTCTCTATGAAGACCACTATTTTTCACATTTTAGCAAATGATTTCCAGTGTTATTTTTACACTGAAACATAGACTAAAATGCTGTGTGGTTTCGTCAGACTGACACGAAATATTGCAGTGCAAATCCATGTCAATCGGTTTTCAGGCTTGATTATTCAACCACTTAGTGCGCACTTATGGACCAGGAGGTCCTTTTGCAGTTTTAGTGCGAAGGTTTCTTGTCCTATAGTGAAGCCTGTTATTGTCAGGTGTCAATTCTATGCAACCGTGCCACTGAATTTTCGCCTCATGTTTTGTGCGTTAGCACCACCAGCTTGAGGGAGAAGAAGAAGCGCCGAGCAGTGCAGACGTTTTTTTTTTCTTTATTGCCTTTTCACAAACGCAAACAAGAAGATCAAGTACACGACATGTACATATTCTAAAAACACCAGCCACAGCTCGGCCAGTGTAAGGTGTACAAAAGGGCTTCACAGAAGCCAATTGGTCTAGTACAGGAAGCCATTCCGGGGGTTCACATAGTTCTCTGAACAAGTCGCGTGTGTATTTAATGCTCTCAACAAAATAGTGTCTTGCTGAGTGAGCCTGTATATGACAATGCCTGATGTCCATTCTCGTCTTCCATACGCTGTGCGTGCAAAGCAGCATTAGCATATCACTGTCTCCCCCGGAAAGTACCTCGGTGTCCCGCTAAATAACTACCTCAATGCTGATGAATATTGGTCTGAGGAAAATAAACGCGTCAAAAATGCTACCGATAAATGGGGTGGCCATAACTTTTCAATGTTCGCAAGAGCTTCCGTTTGTAATATGTTCTTAATTGCAAAAGTGTTCTACGTGTTGCAAGTGATGGCCATGGCAAGAACTTCGGTTCAAAAAATCCACCGAGTGTTTGCGACCTTTATTTGGGGATCGCAATGGGAGCACACAAGCCGGTGCAATTTGTTTCACAAGGTGAAAAATGGTGGGCTAGGGCTCTCACACCTGTTTTTCAAGCAGCTGGTAAGCAGATTCTTCTTTGTGCGGGACCAAACTGATGTGTTTTTGAGAACTGTGATCCAAGCACGATTGCATGATTATCTATCTGACTTTGTCGTGTCATCTGTTTCTTTCGGAGCTGGACCGCTCAGTCCTTATTTGCGTGAAGTGGTTACTTCTGTACGCCTGCTGAAGGCAAGGTTCTCATATGAATACTTGTGTGATGTCACGAAAAAGCGTTTGTATTCTGATATTCTCGATGTATTTTTACCATTACCGGTTTACCGAGCTGCCTACAGGCTAGGTCCTGAGCGCGATGTGCTAAAGCGCGTTAAAGAAATGCCAGTGAGACCCTCTGCTAAAACGTTCTTTTTTCAATTACATACCGACACTCTCCATGTAAAGCCATGGTTACAAAGCAAAGGTCTTTTTGTACCTTGGTCGGTAAACTGCTTAAACTGTAATAAGCCAGAATCAATCGAGCATATTTTTATTGACTGCCATGACGCCGTTTTTCTGTGGGACGTCCTACAAAGAACACTTGAGCAGTGCAGACGTGGAAGCATCGGCTCCGTTTCTTTTTCCATGCTCCGCTCGCCAATTTTGAGAGTGCAATGAAAATAAGCATACTAATAGATTCGCGAAGCGACGGCGAATCTACTGACACAAAGATTCGAGGTGGGGCTTGTTTCTTCACAATTTTACGGAACATTTTCTGCTCCTTAGTGAGGAGTGGGGCCTTTGTTGGGCCTAGTAAGCCCACCTGACCGCAGCCATGGCGGATACAAGCATGGAAGATGAAGATTTTACTGGAAATGAAGGAAACAATGATCAGGACGATTACGGCTGGCAAGTAGTGGCTGGCCGATGATCACGAGCTAGCACAGAGGCTTTGGACGAGGAGAGCACATTGCCACGTAATCAGCGAGAGCATGGAGTCAAGGGAACCGCCGTTGGTGGAATGGTCATGAATAGGAATATAAAAGCTTCGAGGATGCCTCAACTGCCCGAGGAGCACAGAAAGATCATTATACGACCTCGAGGAGGGCTCAATTTAAACAAGGTGAGCACCACCACGATTGGTTCCGCAGTCATCGAGGCGTCCGGCCTAACAGAAGAGGAGGCCCGTGAAGATGTTGTCTGCCCGAACTTCACTCAAAATATCATCGTAGTCAGCACACCTAAGCCCGAACATGCTGCGAAGTACGTTAGAATCAAGTCATTCAAGATTATGGAGGCGGAATACGAGGCAAATGCATACGAAGCGGCACCACATGCCACATGCAAAGGCGTCATCCGAAGAGTGGACATCAGAGACTCGCAAGCTATGATAACAAGAAACATCGTGCATGACTTGAACCCGCTTGCGCTGGCTGCTAAGCGCATCAAGACGTCGGGATCGGTCATTGTACTTTTCGATGGACTCACAGTGCCCAATTTTGTGAGGTACGGATCCACACTAGTGAGATGCTACCTCTACAGGAAGCAAGTTGACGTCTGCTCTACCTGCGGAAGGGTCGGGCACCGCTTCCAACACCTGACTTTGTTCGGTGCAGGGGATGTGGAACTCGCAACCCTGGAGATGAACATGTGTGTGTACCTAAGTGTAAATTTTGTGAAGGCGATCACCCTACCGGCGACAAGTTTTGCAACCAAAGATTTCAAATCCCTTACGTCGTGCGACTTCGTCGAAGAGAGCGCAACAGGATTCCGTCGTCAACAAGAGTGCAGTCGGAAGCGCAACAGCTGGCTCCCAACCATCGCCCCGAGGACAGGGAGCACTCACGCTCCAGGAGTCGCACCAGATCCAGGCATCCTTCACTATCCAGGGAGAGAAGACGCTCCAAGTCAAGGGAAGCGCAGGTGCGCTTCGTGCAAAGGGACTCAATACCTGGCGAGAAGAAGACGCCAGGAACCACTTGGGCTCACAAAGTAAAAAGTATGGCGTGAGTTGATGGGGGCGTCTCGGCTGTTGTGGGTGATGACAATGATGCCAGAATAGAGCAATTAATTAAAGAAGTAACTTCTTTAAGAAAAGTTAATGAAGAATTGACCAGGCAGGTATGAGAGCTTCGTAAAAAAAGAGCAGTCGAGCCCTGCTTGAGTAGAGATAGATAGACCTGTAAGCAAAACCAGCGATCCAGGAGAATCCAGCTCCCCTGCCCCTAAAAAGAGGGTGGTGAGTTCCGAGGATGAGTCAGTCTTCTCAGCCCTCAGTGAAATAAAAGATGCAATTAAAGCGATAAGAGAGACAGTGGAAACGACCAACTTTAAAGTGGACAAATTGTGAAAATGGAGGCTAACGGCGGAGAAAAGACTTAGGAAAATTGACACGTGAGGGGATGGCGACGATGAGTATCTGCCATCGGAGGCGGATAGTATAAAGTCCGTTCCTGGATTGTCGGGGGCCATCACAAAGAGGAAAGTAGCGGGTAATAGAAAGGCAGCCTCACCTAATAACTATGGACAGTAATCATGGATTTAACGTGTGGCTATGGAATTGTCGCAGGTTCCAACACAAAAAAGCAGCACTGCGACAGATAATCAGGTCATCTCAGGCCAGGCCAAAAGTAATTATTCTGCAGGAAACCTTAGCGGACGAAATTATGCTTACTGGGTACAAAGTTATATGTAGAGACAAAAAAACGGGGAGGGGGTTGGCGACCCTCATTGACAAAAAGTTTCCGTACATTGAGCATGATATTCATCTTAGACATTCCAGGTTTGAATTTATTCTAGTTGAGATAATACTTAAAAGGAACAGAGGTAAGACGCAAAGCATTTTCTGTTTGAATATTCACAGCAGTCCTAACGACATGAGACAGAGGTTTAGAGCACTCTTCAACAAGGTGCTTTCGGTTGCCAAAAACTCCCCGCTCATTATTGGAAGGGACTTTAATGCTCCCTATCACACATGGGGATAGAAGGGAGAGGAGCTATGGAGTCTTGCCATGGATCTGGGGTTATGCTTGATTACTGATCCGGCGTATCCCACCCGTTGTGGCACGTCCACAAGCAGGGACTCCACACCAGATCTTAATTTTGTAAACAACTCAAGAGGAGCCAATTGGGAAAATTCAAACATGAATCTTGGGAGCGATCATAATATCATACACATAACCATTAGAATCTTCAAATTCACTGATTAGGATCAGTTCAGAAAAATCAGGGCGAACAGAAGGAAAGGTGGGCCTCTACATGCCGAGCAGGATCCCCTTCAGACGTGGGTCATCCAGCTGAGAGAGGACGTCAAAGAGGCCACTAAAGAAATCAGGACAGAGGAAAATATTGAGGCTATGGACAGCAGGCTGGCGCATCTGATTGAGGCCAAACAGTCTATATTACAGAGATGGAAAATGCAGAGACTTAACAGAAGGCTAAGGAAAAAAATAGCGCAATTAAACAGAGAAATTGATGATCACTCGAAGACCCTCGTGAAGCAACAGTGGGATGAGATCTGTATTTCGGCTGATGGTAGACTCAAACATGGAGGTAGCTGGCACCTGCTCAAGCACTTGCTCAACGAGAATGAAACAAGGACAAGCAAGAGAACAGCTATATCTAAGTTGGTTCACCAGGAAAGCCAAGATAAAACACAGAAGGATATCATGGATAGTCTCGCAGCCAAATATCTCCCACTTAAACAACCAAACGAAGAAGACGAGAGCCCCGAATATACGGGAGGCATATGTGAAGAACATTACCCGCACTTCACTGAGAGTGAAGTGAGGGCGCCTCTTCACAGTCTTAATTGTAGACCAGCGGCTGGACCTGACGGAATAACTAACAAGATATTAAGAAATCTGGATGATGAATCACGTTCTTATCTAACTGAAGATTTCAATGAATGTTGGAGAAAAGGGGTATACTCAGAGGAATACAGGGTGGCCAATACTATCCTCATACCAAAGCCAGGAAAACAACTCACTCTGGACAACCTCCGTCCTATTTCCTTAACGTCATGTCTAAGCAGAGCTATGGAACATGTCATCCTAAATCGACTCACTAAATACGTTGAGCAGAACGACATCCTCCCATACAACTTGATCGGCTTTCGTCCCGGGCTGTCAACTCAGGATGCTATGCTGCTGATCCAACGCCAACTTATACAGGCCAGCCCAGCGCATACGAAAGCTCTTTTGGGATTAGATGTGGAACAAGCTTTTGATCGTATAAGGCATAAGCAATACTTGGCGTCCTCTCGAAGATCGGGTTAGGTAAGAGATCTTTTAACATGATTAAGGACTTTCTTAGGAATCAAACTGCACAACTCATGCTGGGTGAGCTTAAATCAGAAGCTAAGAATTTGGGAAATAGGGGCACTCCACAAGGGGCAGTGCTCTCACCCATGCTATTTAATTTAGCAATGTCGGAAGCTGCGAGAAATCTGGAGAAAATTGAGGGTATATATTATGTGGTATATGCCGACGAAATAACCATATGGAGTGCCAAGGGTAATGTAGGACAGACAGAGACCAGATTACAGGAAAGTTTATATGTTGTAGAGAACGCACTGAAAGACATGGGGTTGAAATGCTCGGCAGCCAAATCAGAACTCTTGGTCATTAAACATCGCAGAAAAGGTCGCAAACCAAAGAGGTTATATTCCGGAAGATGAGCCAAGGGTGTGCTTATACACTCATGAAGGATCCGTAGTGCGGCTAGTTGATACAATCAACATTCTTGGGTATCACATAGACTGAAACAATGCTAACTATAGAACAATACAACATATCTCGAATAAAGCAGATGAAGTCATTAGGTTACTAAGGAGAATTACCATTAGGCACAGAGGCTTGGGAGAAGACAGCGCTTTGAGGCTAGTCCACGCCTTTGCTCTCTGTCACTTCACTTATGTGGCTGGATTATTGAAATGGAAGCAGGCAGAACATAACAAACTTAATGTGATGCTCAGGAAGCTCGTTAAAGTAGCCGTAGAGATACCCAGTAACGCTGCTACTGAAAAACGCATGGATCTAGGGGTGAACAACACAATGGAAGAAAGCGCAGAGGCCCAACAGCTAGCGCAACACGAAAGGTTGAGAAAATCATGAGCTGGCAGGAACATATTACAGGCAATAGGTGCAGAACTGAATACATCAAGAAGCCCAATAGAGGCTGAAGGAGAATTAAAGACTGACGTTAGGAAAAAGATCAGAACCAACCCTCTCCCCAGAAACATGCATCCAGAATATAATGGCGAAAGGAGAAAGGCAAGAGCTAAAGCACTCTTGCAGGAAATAGAACAGCAGAACCAATTGGCAGCTATAGTTGATGCAGCCTGGGTGAAAGGTAAAGAAGCATATACGGCCATTGTCTCAAATTATGAAGGGAAGGTGCAAGATGCTATCACTATTTTTACCAAGGACCCCATGGTGGCGGAACAAGTGGAAATTGCTCTAGCCATCAGGTGTAATAAGTGGGCCTGCATTTACAGTGATTCGAAATCCGCTATAAAGTGTTTTGATAAAGGCTACGTAGCTGGTGTTGCAGCTAAACTTTTTGAAAACATTGGGATTACGAGAACTGAAATCCGATGGTTTCCTGCGCATATGCGGAAAGTGGACGAGACTCGGATAAACCTCAATGAGGTTGCTCATGACTTGGCCCGAGGACTTGCTAACCGTGACAGTCACAACCGAGCCGTTCACCATCAAGCCAGGGAATCTAGAGATGATTTAATAACATACAATGACAAATTGTAATAAACAGTTAAGATTAAATGTACACAATGGCCATAATCTGTTGCCCTAGTTAGTGGGACGGTTGCTTACAAACATTGTTCCCTCTGTACAACAGCCGGGTGCGCTAATCCATTCGACCACGAACTACCCAGTGACCCATGTAAGCGGGAAAACGGTTAGATACATAAATAGAAACAATCAAACAACCATACACATATTGGTTTCCCCTCTTAAAGTACAAGAACCACCCTCGGAATGCTATAGCAACAAAAAGAATGATACGCACGCAGTCCCGCACCTAGTCACCCACGTCGTCGGAAGAAAACGTTCGTTGAAGACCGCTATTTATGTACACTTTCCCACTTACTCAGAGACTCAAGCTGAACCGACGGTTGCTTTCGATTCTTGTTCCCTCAGCTTAGCTAGCCCGACGCTTAACCAATCGAATGTTGACTGTTGATGCTTATATTGCGCTTTGTGTTACACTGACGATTCTAAGTGAAGGACAGGACGTGGACGTACCTAGCGCCAGTGTAACACTAAGCGCAACATAATCATGAAAGTTCACCAACTAGCCCCCGTCATTGCTTTACTAAATGTTGACTGTTGACACATGTTGGTGCGAAAACGGCTAGATACAAACTTCAGATAGATAGATAGATAGATAGATAGATAGATAGATAGATAGATAGATAGATAGATAGATAGATAGATAGATAGATAGATAGATAGATAGATAGATAGATAGATAGATAGATAGATAGATAGATAGATAGATAGAGACGGAGGGACAGACAGACAGACGGACGGACGGACGGACGGATGGGTAGCAGCCGCTATAAAGTGTAAGTGCGTGAAGCGCGCTAAGAATGAAAACGCAATAACAAGTGAGTGATCCGCCGGATTTCAAACTTTACTATGACAGCGGCAGGCTCTCAAAGACAATTTAGAGTCCGTCGTAAACTCGGCGCGCGCGCGTGGGCGTAACGTCACGTTTGGCTGGGTGAGCTCTTCATTTTCCGGCGCGCTAACGTGGCTGTCCTCGGTGAGTCCCGGCGTTAGTAATCGAGTCCTGGCTACACCAACACCGTCGTACCCTCTATCTTGCCGTCGGACTCCGGCTGTCTCGTTACCCGTCATGCTTCACGGGTATGACCGGCAGCTTTTGGCACGGTGTTATAGGAGCCGGGGTGGCGGAGCCAGCAGCTACACACGCGCGAAGCATGGTATAGTTAGAGCATACTAAAGAGGGGAGCCTGCGCATCACTGTTGCATATAACACAGGAACCCGCATACGTAGGGGCGCGCCTAACATATGGCAATTTACTACTGCTGCCTGCCCACCCTACAAGTCCATCACTCTTAAGCAAGCCAGGCAATGCTAGACTATACAAAAGGTGCATTTCAACGGCGTGCAGCAATGCGCGCATGCGTTGCCGTGTTACGACTGACACTCAGTCAAGCGCAGGCTACACCGGACGAATATTTGATCTTTATTAAGGAATGGCAAGCATCGCGTCCTTTGCAAGCACCTCTTCGATCCGTGAAACTTCCTATTTTACCCATTGTGCTTCTTATTATGTTACCCGATGCGCTCAGGTGCTGCCACTGTGTGTTTCAGTGGTGCAGAACACTACAGAAACATTGATTACCAAGCGTGCAGTACCTCTTTACCATAGCATGATTTTAAAGAGCGGGTTTGTGACGTTTTGTAATTTTGTGTCTAATGTGAGGATGTGATCTGATAAGGACAACACAATAAAACTATAATGGTCGCATGATCGTGACAGCGTAACAAAAATGTGTACGAATGTTTAAAATGGCTGTTGGTAGTTGTATGTCGCAGCAAAGCCTTGTCTCGGCATGACGACCATACTGACTTCAGCGAATTTGGTTTCTCGGCTGGAATATGGAAGAGACCTGCTCCACAGTTGTGTTCCATTTGTGAGGAATCATTTTTGCGATAAGTTCTTCCTTTTGCAGGTTTAAATTTATTAAGCATTCATTGAATTTAGAAGTTTGGGTTGACAACATCATGATGATGACTGTCTTTTGTACAAATCAGCCAAACTTGTTAGCCAGCATTTCACTTGGAATCCACTCTTTATACATTTTTTGTCACTGCATACTCCAAGCTGGCATATGTAGGTGAGTTGCGTTTGCATTTTGGACAATCCTTCTTCTGTGACATCCTGTGAAGAAATGATGCAGGCATGAGTAACGCAAGATATGTAGCCATAGGTAAGGCGACGGGACTCGTTATCGGAGTACATAAACAATAGAATAAGTAAGAATTATACCGTGAAGAAAAAACACACTGAAGCATTAAGCTGTTCCAAAGCAAGATATCAAGAAATCAAAACATTTTCATGGAAAGTGCGAAGGCTGGCCTGACGTAAAATATGTCTCGTCTGCTATTCCGCTAAAATTGAAGGCAAGATGGGCAGACAGAGGTATGGGGTGCACTCAAAATGTTAGGCAGTACAATGATAGCTTTCAATGACAAATTTAAGAAAATGCTATGCTATCTGCTTAAAGCCTGCTTGCTCAGGGATTTATGCGTTTGCCCGAAAATATTTGTGGCAGCCTATCAGAGTAAAAAAATCATACCAAACAAAACATTCATGAATAATATTTACTACCATAGTTAAAAACAGTAAGACAATAATATTGGAACTCAGCTTCACTTCTTCAATCCTCGTGGAGCGTTTCAGCTTCAATATAGTCATCATCAACTTCAAGCTCTCTTTGTAAAGCATCCTACTGCTGCGGGACATCGTTCGCAAGCTGAGCGAAGCTGACAAATGCTACTTTCATTCTCTCGTCTGACAAAAACAAGCAACGACTAATCTTTCGTTTTTCCTTCACGTTGCCGTTCTCCCACGGCTTGATAATGTGTACCAAGGCAGAGGCATCCATTTAACGGAATGAGTAATTAGCTGACCAAGTGTCAGAGTAGATTATGGCTATATCTGAACAGATGCGCTCCAGCAGAATCAAACAAAGGGAAGTTGCCTACAAATACGATTGCCTGAAGTTTGGCTTATAGCTATGACACTTGGCGTCAGCGCATTCTTCTAGTGTGTCTTTCACTTAGTGTGTCACATTTGTCAAACAGAGGCTCACATGAACGCACGTAGAGATGCATCGCGAACGTAGACGTTGTCGTTGTCGACGGACTTAGTCAGCCTCTTTGAAAACGAATGCAAGAAAGAGATATCGCGGTGAACTTTATGGCTGCGAGGGCGGTGACTGTGGGAAAAGAGAGAAAAGGATTCATCAAAAGGCAGGGAGGTTAACCAGAGGCAGTTTCGGTTGGCTACCCTGAACGGGGGGAAGAGTGAAGGGGAATAAAAAGAGAAAGAGAGCGGAAGGGGGAGTTAGAAAGAAATAGAGACGAGCACGATCAAACCGCGTACGCTACAGAGCCGTAGGAGGCGGCGTTCTTACAGTCTGTCGTGAGGACCCGCAGACGGCAGGAACCTTAAAAGGCGAGTAAGGCCTTTAGTGTGGATGTTCTGTGGGTGTACTGACCTAAAGCTTTCCGTTCTGATAGTGGACGATTGTCCAACTGGTCCAGTACTCTGCACAGCGCTTGTCTCTGAACAGTATATCGCGGGCACACATAGATAATATGTGTGAGCGCCTCATCGATGTAGAATGTCGCGCACGTGGAGCTGTTGGCCATTCCAATAGGGAAATCATACGAGTTCGTAAATGCAACGCCTAGCCACAGAGGGCACAGCATGGTCTGTTCACGTCGCAGTGACCCAGGCGCTAGGTGCATCCGTATGTCCGGAGACAACGAACGCACACGACACCTGGTGAAACGTTCGAGTACAACAGAGGCAAAGTACATTCACGGGACATCAGTCGCAGCCCAGCCGCAGCGTCGGTTCGTGAAAGCGGAATGAAGACACGTTGACCATTTTCATGTGCAGATCGGGCAGCTTCGTCGGCGTGGTCATTCGCCATGATGCTGCAATGTCCTGCAAGCCATTGAAAGATTACGTCGTGTCCCTTGTCATGGCTGAGATTATACATGTGTCGATTTTCTGAGGCCAGTTGTTCTTCGGGTCCGTGGCGCATTGGGCTTTGTATACACTGAAGGGCTGCCTTGGAGTCACTAAAGACTGTTCATTGTTGCTGTGGTTAATGATTAACGAAATCAAGTGCAGCACGGGGTGCTCGAAGTTCAGCACCCGTTGATGTGGTCAAGCATGAAGTTGTTAATTTGATTTCTTCAGATCTTGCTGGGATGATGACTGCAGCAGCTGAGCTGTTGAATTTTACCGGACCATTTGCGTAGACATGTTGCCGGGATCTGTGTACGTTGTGAATGTGTTCCAAAGAGACTTGTATGAAAGCGTGCAACGGCGCTCCAGCTTTCCTTCTGATTCCTGGAATTGCCAATTGCACTTGCGGCCGGTACAGACCCCACAATGAATCTGATAACCGTGTAGCGGGCGTAAATTCAGATGGCAAGTATGAATGATCTCTTCCAACACTTTAGGGAAAAGTTGAATGTGGCCCCTTTGCTGGCAAGCAAACAAGTTTGTGTGAAGGAATCCGTGTCAGGTGTCGTATGTGGGCTCTCACGGCCCCTGCATCTATATAGACTGTCAAAGGAGTGTCTCCGGCAATGGCGACTGGCGCAATCTATGACGTAGTTTTGGGGAGACTGAGACAAGTTCTGAGTGCTTGTGCTCGCACACTCTGAAATTCGTCGAAATTTGTAGTGCATGTATTTCCTGGTATAAGTAAGGTGCACCACAGGAAGCCCAGAAACAGTGCTTTATATAGTTGCAACATTGATGGGACTGTTGCGCCCCCGGACTTCCCGCCGAGAAATGCAAGAAGGTCCACGATGCCGGCCAAACGCTTGGTCATGTATGAGAAGTGAGGGCTCCAAGACAAGTCCCTATCAATGATGACGCCAAGAAAGATATGCATTCGTCTGTATCGTACAGTTTGTTCATTAGAGAGCTTTAGTTTAGGGCACGCAAGGCGTTGGGGCCCCTAGCGCTTTGGTGCGTTTGCGTTTGCGAACGCAAGCAGAAACACGTTATAATTTAGCGACCACAAACGCAAGCCGCAGTGAGGTCGCATGCACTAGCAGCGCCATCAACGTCTGATCTTTGCTGCGTTATCATTCCTTAAAACATGAAATCAAGCATATGAAGTAAAGCACATAAAACTATTCTTATTAAAAGCAGTTAATAGAGAGGCTAAGAGTGTCCCGTTTTCGGGTAAACGCAGGCTGGGGTGTTAGGGCGGAGCCATGAACGAGAGCGGCCTGCATGGTGCAGCCACCTGGTGGCGCAAAGCTCAAACAGACAAGAACAGCTAATATTGAAGTAACCAAGTGTATTTTAGTTTGCTGCGGTTATAAATTTTTGGCACCAACACAATTACGCCATTGCCGAAAATTTACGCCAGCAGCGAAGTAGAATAGACTTGGTTACAGCAATATTAGCTGCTTTTGTCCGTTTAAGCTTTGCGCCGCCAGGTGGATGCACAATGGAGGCCGCTCCCGTTTATGGCTCCGCCCCAACACCCCAACTGCGTTTATCGGAATACCGGATGCGCTAAACCTTTCTAATATATATAAAAATGACGTCTGTCGACACTTGGCGAAAGATTTATTAGATTATCTACCCGCTATCTACTCGTAAGTCCTCCTACACCGCGAGAGTCACATGGGTAACGTGACCCCTTAGGTGCAGCGATGTTTTCAGCCGGGCAAACAACCCAAGGACGCAAGTAGGCGTAGCGGTCTGCGCGTGCGCCGTACCGTCGCCCCTAGTTCTTGCGTACGCAAGCCGCTTGCGTCCCCTAAACTAAACCTCTCTATTAATCCGCAAAGCATATGGGGCCATCAATTTGCGAGTAAAGGCACCGAGTGCGCAATCGACAAGGGAAATCTCCAGGCCTTGCCTTCTTGGGTGTGTTGACACGGCCGTTGAAGCCTTCTGAATTCGTGCGCGGGCTTGTAGACGCGTCACTCCTGAAGCCCATATGCAAATGTTGTCTGCTTATACGGAAAACGTGCAGAACATCGTTTACCACAAGGTGTGCACCTTTGGGAAGCCTTGATAGGTGACAGCCTCTCTGTTTAGTTTGCGTGTCGTAGGTGCGCAAAATGGAATTGCTACTGTTCACGTGAAAGTATAAAACTATATTTAAATTGCACGCCGACCAGTGGGCGGAGCGATGCGCCCACCGTACAGCCTTCGTAGTGGCAGCCGTTGAAGAAAGAGCCAGAGCACCGCGGAGAGGACTAAAGGCAATCTTTGAGTTGCGCTAACTCCGCTTCCACGATTGGGTTCAAATAATTTTGATTGCAAAATATTCCTAAGCATGTGTCTTTTCTTGTGATACAATTTGATCAACATCAAGAAATTGTGTTGCAGGGCCCTCTTAAGTTCTACTGTGCAGCAGTGCATGCATAAATGAATCAGTTGTTAAATCTCCACTACATGCTTTAATATGACCTAATTATCAGATTACTCTGGGAACAAGAAAGTTTTTACATCATAGAGTCAAGTATTATTTTTCTCTTCCTAACCAATCGCCTTCGACAGCACGTTCCATCCCCTAAGAGCGGTAACTCCACCAGCGCAGAATGGCGCCATTAAGTTCGTAATACTGATGCCCCCTTTTGTTGAGTTTGCTTCGTATGGCGGCAGCTGCGACAGCCGGTCCTTTTTTGTCAATTTGCTCACGCTCATATTTAGCGCAAGTATAGAAGATCGTGCCTGTGCTACCATTCCATGCACGCCTGTTGACTACAGCACTCGTTAATACATCGGCGGACATTGTATGTTTGCTGGTCTTATGAAGATTTTAGCTTTTTCAATGCACTCCCTCTTTAGGATTTTCAGCGTAAAAAATACGGCCACGGGGGCCGTATATCGATGGGGGCGAAATGCGAAAACACCCGTGTACTTAGATTTAGGTGCACGTTAGAGAACCCAAGGTGGTCGAAATTTCCGGAGTCCCCCACAACGGCGTGCCTCTTAATCAGAAAGTGCTTTTGGCACGTAAAACCCCATAATTTTGTTTCATTTGTTTCTTGTAGAAGTACCCAGGATTTATATATTGCTTACATTATTTTATACATAAATATAAATTGGGCGATCCCACTTCAGATGCAATAACATACTGCAATATAATCGTAGGTTGAGTGCCGTGCAAGGGCAGGTCCAGGTGACTACTTTGAGGGGAGAGGGCGGTTTCGCAATGTGCTTAGGGTGGCTCGTGGATAGCGCAAAGAAACACACGTCTGTAACCAAATGGTCATAAATATTTTTCAGTTGCATCCCTTAGTGTATTTTTCATCGATAACATCTTGCAGACAACCATGTGATCAGTTTGAAAAAAATTTATTGACACCGGTGGGCATAGTCAAACCTTGTAACCCAGCACTAAAATACTGTAAGACGACATATAAAGGAGGTAGGCTTCGCACTTAGCCTTTCACTAACAAAAAAAAGTAGGCAGGAAACCAGAAACATATTGAGCATTTCATTTCGAATGGTTTCTCAAGTGCAGAGAAAAAAATGTGCGCAAAAAGTTTCAATTTTAAACGGTACAATTGAGTGTCCACGAACGTGGTCATGAGTTGGGAGCATGGTAAAAGTCAGAGAATCAATGTTCTCTTTGCAGGCATAAGGAAACATTGCATTTCATGCACAAAACTCTCTACCTTGCAATGCAATCTTCGTTCCTTCATCGCATTTTCAACTTCACAAAATTCTGGGAAGTAATCAAAACCATTTTCTCGGGCCGCCGTCAGCTAGCTAGGCTGATCTTGTCTCTGGAACTGCTGGACTACTTTCGTACAATTATTTCCGGGTACCATTTCGATTTGATTTGCATCTGGTTATTGATTCGGCTGCATCATGCTTGAAAGACAGAAGAGACCGAACCTCAATTTGTTGTAGGTGTAAAGCTATCGCAACGGCATTTAACCCACGCATTTCAGGCATCAGTGTCTTGATAATGTGTAACCATCGCAACGGTTCATTTCCTAGAGTCGACCTTCGTACTAAAATATGAAATATACCTGTCGATGAGGTCCACTCCCCTCACCAATTCGTTATATTGTGATACACTTCTCAGGTGCGCCACTAATTTTTTTTTCTTTTCATCCTTCAACCAGCACTCGCATGAAGAAATAGCATCTATTCAGACAGCACTGGAAAAGGAAGCTACGCCTTCGTTACCTTTCGATTTGACAAGACACACATTTCTGCTCTCACACGGGAGGAAGCTTGGTTTTCCACGGCTTTCATTTTTGCCAGTGAGAAGGTTTATAGCACCACCCTCTTTGGCGTTTGGAATTACTCTTCTACGCCTGAGCTTTTTCTCTCGATGTAAGCAATCAAAAATCTTCAATCTGGTAAAATATTCATTCGTGAAAATACGTGACTGCCGGGCAGTTGTCTCCACACGCTGTATTAACACTGCTCCGCCTAGGCCACTGGCTCTCTTGACATAAGAGAGTATTGTACCTTACCCAGTGTACGTGTAAAAATCAAGCACTAAACTATCTGGGGACGCTGAAACAAAATGGGTGAGAAAGCGCGCTGCAGAACGCGGAAAAAGACAGAACAAATATGCGTACCTGCAACTTATGTCCAAATATCTGGAACCGAGTGCATTGCGTTTACAACTTCTGTCCACAAACGTTAACGTGCTTTCAAAAAATCTGATAAATGCGAATTTTGGCTTCATGAACATTGAAACATTATTACGTGAATCACAACGGACAGCGCCACGAATTTGATCCCCTGTGTTCCATACGCATGAAATAACATTTGCGGAAATTTAACTAATTTACGCCTTGGTGGCCGCGCGCTGCGTGAGTTGGTCTCCATCACTTGGATTGTTTAACGTCAGCCTCTGAAGGTAACTTGTGCTGCCCACTTTTAGCTCACGAGTAAAGCACACTCTGTGCAACGACATGCGTGACTTTGAATGACACTGGACGGTTTCGAGAAGAATCGATACTGAAAGGTGACTTCTGCCACTACGGAATCCTAGCATAGCTGTGCGGAGTAGACGAGCACGTGTCTCTAAGTTAACGAACGAGAAGGGAAGGCTCCATCCTTGCTGCCACGCTGATGGCCCCGCTTATTTAAGCGACCTTGTACTCCCTGAAGAGGCAGAATTGAAGGTGGAAAGGAAACAATTACCTCACTTACACAAAGGCGGCAGTTGCGAGAGCCAGTTTCATGCCCAACAAAAAGGTAGAAGTGGGAGGTGCTTTGCTCCCCGCAGTCAACTATGGTCGCCGTACCTACCATAAAAATCTCACGCGCCGAAAAATCGCTGTCGAGAAAGGTAGAAGGAGGGGGTTGATTGACTACAGGCCGTGAGGGAGGGAGGGGGGCAATGTACGCCTCTGAGGATCCGCCACTGGCGGCGTGTTCAAATATGTCACCTGACCTCTTCGCCTTCTGCAACTTATGCATTAATAATACAGAATTCTTGAAAATATGTACAATATTTAGGCTTCTCCTGTTTACTGAAAAAATGTGTAGGTTGTGCTTCAGAGGAACACTCTACAGCGAATTTCTTACATCTGTATTTCAAGTACAAGTGCATTGGCTATAAAATAGCTTACGATGCACTCATTTTGCCCCGATCCGGCTTGCTGACCATTGTCACATCTTCTACTGCATCCAACTTGTATCTGTGAAAGAAGAGTAAAAAGAAATTGCGAAACATGACTTCAGTAAAGCAATTATGCCTCTGGGAAGCTTATAAATGACAGTTCTAGTTGTCCTCTTTTATTTACCTTTCTTTCAACAAGAAAGTAGAAACTATTCGTGGCCTAATGAAAATTGGCTTGAGAAAGTGTAGGAAGTATATGCTTCTATTTAAGAATGTGTGGATAACGTTTGGCCATTTCACTGAAGTCTACATGTCGTAAGACAGGGTACACATGGGTTTTATGCAAACCTTATGCTTGACTTCAGCGAAATGTACGCTGATTGTTTAAAGAGCGCAAAAGACAAGGATGAGGCGAGTGCAAAACACAGCGCTGAGTTGTGCACTCGCCTTGTAATTGTTCTTTGCGCTGTTGAAAAATTATGTCACACCAACTTGTCCAAGCTCCTACAGTGCCTGTTTAAAAAGAACAAGCTTGTTTGGATATCTGCCATTTGTTAAATATGACGGCAGCCAGATTTGCCGACTGAGAGCGAAGGTGGTACAGGAGGGAGTGCTTGCCGCAATGCCGGAGGTCGCAAGAGACGCCGCTCCGTGATTGTAAGAGGACTGTGCTCTCGTCGTCAGTCGCGTTCGCTGCAATACACAAACCACCTATTTGAGGCACATGGGTTGTTTGTTGAAGACTTATTAGCATCACATAGTTTGAAGGTGCGGTAGGCTGAGGCTGTGTTTGCGCTTTTGCCACCACTTAATCTGGCGGTTGCAGGACGCGTTCGTGGCCACACTGGCAGAAATCTGCTGCGCGCCTAGTATGGAGGCACGCCATTTTGTCTCATCCGCTCAACCAAGCTGTTAGACGAGCTTACACAGGAGATGGGATTTACATAATTCTAAAGTGAATAATTGGATGAATACGTGGTTTCTTACAGCTGGAAAGAGAAGAAAGCGGACGTGTGCCGCCATTAATATGTAATCGTCAATGCACTTTCCTGACTTCCATAAATGTATATACTATTGACTACGAAGGAGTCGTCGTTTTGCTCTCATTTCGATTGCGGTGATTGGTTTCTTTTCTTTAAAATTAATTTAAACCTACATAACCTGCGATGAATAGACTAAAGGTTAATTAACTTTGCCAGACTGGAGTCCCGCTCCCCCCACCCTCATTGGTCAGTAGTAGCGAGGAATCGAGGGCTTCTTTTCTTATGCTAACAACAATATCAGCAGTACGAAAACTGCAATAAACGAAGGATCAGCTTTAGCGTAACTCTTTACTTATCAAGAAATGCTAAAATAAAGAAAAAGAGAAAAATCACACTGTGCAACGCCGTTCATGCTGAACAGAAGCGCACTTACAAGAACAGTAGTCGCAATCATATCAGGTACAAATAAATAGCAAGAAAAACATTACGGAACCAACAATTCACGTTATATCATCAAGAAGACAAGCATAGACAGCATCTATTGCAGCACTAGCGCCCTCGTGCCTCTACTGTGGCCAGCAACACGTCATGCCGTCTGACAAAAAATATCGACTTCCCTGTGTGCCTTCATCATCAAGTACCTTAATCGACGTGAGCAGGGTACTTCCGAAGTAATTGAAGTGTGCGTATTTGTTTTATATGGTCAGCCGCAGCTATCAGCCTTCATTTACCAACATTGTAGATGGTTTTTTGCAAGAATCTTTATTATAAAAGATGCGTTCCTCTTGTTTCACGTGATCGAGTCAACGAAATCATAGTAATATGTTGCGGGGACAGTGGTGCTCTCAATAAACGCCAAAAAAATGCTTAATGCCAACTTCCAACATAGCCACTGCATTAGCATCATGTCGTAACCGCTTTGTCAATACTATGAGCAGCATATGCTGTATTTAGGCTTATAAATATGCTTTAACTTTGTGCAAGCACTGAACCACTTAGAAATTAGGTCATCAATCGCCAACCAAACAGTTCGATGCCATTTTAACGTGTGAACCAGGCAGGCGAGCTCTGGCACATTAATGAGACTGCTGTTGGCAGCACGCGAGCGCGTCTCTCTAACGTCATTCACCGGAGTCAGCCAATTACGATATTCCACAGCTCTGCGCCAATTAATATCATGAGACAATGACTCCACTAGAACAAATGCCACATGCCAAATTGCAGCTATGGAGATGATCAACACACATGTGAAAATAGCATCACAGCTCATTCCTCTGTACTTCTACACGACCTGGTCGTCCTTGCATTTTGTAGAACCACAAGCAGTGTTGTTTTGTGCAGAAGCACGCTGCCCGACGTCTGACGCTACAATATCTACCTCTAGTCCTACTTGAAACTCCGTTGAGGTGGTGCACGTAAAACGACAAAGTTGGGATGTGAATGGAACGATGTCTGCTTCGGGAAAACACATTGCTGAATCATTCACAGCGGTCTCCTTGCTATTCCGGCATGTATTCTTGTAGGAAGTGGTCTGAGTGACAGAAGTGCGAGTGGACAAATGAGCGGCCTCCAGGGACCACTGATTCGTTAAAAATTTTGGAAGTGTATTTCTGTGCACACGCGAGTCATCTGCCACTAATCACTTTGCATCTCGTGACCTGAAGATGTCAACCACGGCAACACCTTCCTCGTGCTGAAGTTCAAGACTCGGCATCCACACGCACATGGTATCGACCCCCACGAATACACGAGCAGATCTTTTGCCAAATGAGTGTGTCGATCTTAACCCGAACGCGAACCGAATACTGTAACCTAACCGCAATATCGGGTGGAACTGAACACGAATGTGCCTGAACCTTAACCGAACGTAAGCTCCCCCCGTTATATATATATATATATATATATATATATATATATATATATATATATATATATATATATTACCGGTTCGAACGAAACATTTAAAGCATATAAGGCGTCAACGGGTGATTGATTCTTTGCGTGATTGTTCGAAGATGCACTTGATAAATCGATGCAACTCCCTAGCACATTGTTATTAGTTATGTGTTGCGTGGGGTGCAAGAATGGGGATTTGCGATGGGTATATGCTGGAAACAACATCCACACCAGGACATACGACCGCACACTATCATTTCCGTTGACTTCCGCGGGCCAAAGGTCGTTTCACGGGCTCTGCAATATCGACATTTTTGATGACGACCCAAATAAGCCGTTAAGTTAACGTGTCACTAAAACTAGACAAACACAAAGAGCGATGAAGGCGATGTCTTAGATGAGCCATATCAAGGAGTTCTGCTTGATAATGTATAGTAACGAAAAATTGCGGTCGGTAATGAATAAGGTCACCTACTCAGCGACTGGTAAATGTTACGTCGAACGCGTGGAAGGGTTTTTTAAACGCTTGACAGCGTTGTATTGCAAACACTGCGGCGTTGCATCGAACACGGTGCGAGACTGCGCCGCGACTATGATTGGTGGATTGAGTGTTTCGTCTGCGCTGTGCAATGTGCGGTGTGACTTGTCTTGGTTGTTATGACGCGGCTCGTAGGCGAGATGAAACAAACATGTGTCGGGTTTGGTCTTGACCAACTGGCGACGAGGACGGGAAGCTGCAAGATGCACTGAAGATGGCTACGTCGGGTGCTACACTTGGCAAGCTGCCGGAGTTCGACGCGAACATCGGGGATATCGAAGGCTACCTCGAGTGACTCGATTGCGGCATCGCCACCAAGTACATTGCAGAGAAAAGAAACTGCAGGTCATCTTGACTACAATTTAGGATAAGGCTTGCGGAACTTTCACGAGCTTGTTTCTTCGAAAGACACCCAACAAGGTGACATTCGAGAACGCCGTTGGTGCAGTGCAAAAGCACAACACTCCTAAAGTTCTGTGGTAACGGATGTTGATCGCTTCCAGTGAAGAGAACAACAGATGACGGACTTCATAGTGGGTCTCGGGAAATTGGCCGCAACGTGCGCGTTCGGCGCGTTTCTATAGAGGAAGCTCTGCGGGACCGACTAGTCACCGGCCTTCGAACAGATGCTATACTCTGTCGACTATTAGCCACGCCTGACGCTGAACTGACCTGGGAAAGCACCTGCACCATTCCTGCGGCTATGGAAGTCGCGTCGAAAGACGCTCAGCAAATGCTCTCGACGAGAAGCGAAGTTCTCGCTACGGGCGTCTTCGACCTTTTCTGTCAAAGACAGGCAAGACGACGGCGTCAGCAAGCAAGCATTGGCAAGAACACCAGGCGCAACGCATTCGCCAAGGCTCCACAAACGCCGTCCCATTGGGTTGAAGCTTCGTGTCATCGTTGTGCAAGAGACCATGCGTAAGAATGTTGCGCATTCATTAACAGTACTTGTTACAAATGTCGGCGGAAGCGCATTTGGCTAAAATGTGTAAAGAAAAGTAGTTAGGCAGCTGGACAATGCTGTCGCGGAAAATGAGTTACTCACGCTGTGCCACACCGGCAAAAGTTCGGGCATGCCTGCTATTACAGTAGTGCTAGAGCTAAGTGGAAAGAAATTTACCATGGAGTAGCATACGGGTGATGCTGTGTCGGTTATGTCCGAATCTGAGTGCGTGAAGTTTTTTCCCTCAGCTCGCTTCAGAGAAGCTAATGGGAAGTTAATCACTTACAATGGGACACCTGTCAAGATCAAAGGCGTGATAGATGTTGCTGATCTATATTAGGATCACTGCTATTCAATGCCGCTGGTCATAGCAAAGGATGCCGGAGGAGCTAGGATGCCAGAACTGGTTGATGGAAACGGGCTGACCAAAAGAAAAAAATAGGCGGCATGAAGTGATGAGCATGATGACTGTACTAAGGAAGTTCCACTTAACGAAATGTGCAAAGCAGTGTTTCAACCTGATTATGGCGTTTGTCCATCAAAGGCTTTAAAGACAGTGTTAAGCTGAAAGGAGTAACGCCATTCTTTTGTAAAGTGTGGTCAGTACAATATGCTGTTCGTCGGCAGGTAGAGGAGGAATTGGTGAAAACGAAAAAGGCAGTCGTGTACAGAGTTAGGCATAGTGCTTGGGCTACGCATGTGGTTATCGTGCCTAAGAAAGACAAAGGGCCACGTCTGTGCAGTGACTATGGTGTAAGTGTCAGTCCGGGAATAGAAGCATTTCTGGACTTGGTGAATTTTTATTCCAAATTCCTTCCAAATTTGGCAATGGTATTGGGACTCTTACATGAACCCGCTGCCTTCACACGGGATATTTTCAGGGCATTACAAGGCAGAACCGTCTTCTTGGCCACTGAGCTATCCAAGGCGTATCTACACCTTGAATTAAACGAGCTAGCACAAGGATTGCTGACAGTGAACGCGCACCTAGGCCTTTTCAGGTTCCAGCGTTTCTCTTATAACGTCGCGTGCGCGCCTTCCGTATTCCAAGCAGTAAAAGATCAGATCCTGATCTGCTAACCGCGAATCGCCTGCTACTTGGGCGACGTCGTTATATCCGGCGAGAACCACGAGCACTCCCGAGAAAGAGTTGATCAAGTGCTCATACGCCTAAGTCAGCATGGCATAAAGGTCAACGCCGAAAAGAGCAATTCTTTCAGGAGAAAGTAACTTATCTGGGACACGAAATTCACAGAAACGGGCTGCATTCTACTATGGATAAGGTGCTGGTAATCAAAGACGCACCAAATCCGATCAATGTGACGCAACTGAAAGCATTTCTGGGCTTGGTAAATTTTTATTCCAAGTTCCTTCCAAATTTGGCAATGGTGGTGGAACCTTTACATGAGCTGCTACTCAAAAAGAACAAAAGGCACTGGTCATGGCACTGTGACGGTGTATTCAATAAATACCAGGTGCTGGTTACTAGTGAAAGTTGTTTAGTTGTGCGATGTTCGCAAAGTCATTCAAGTCACACGTGCTGCCTCGGATTATTGCTTCGGAGCAGTACTGCCGCATTGAAAAAGAAGCCATGAGTATTGTCTTGAGTATAAAAATTTTGAGTGTCCTCCACTACGGCATGCCACGTAATGAGACCATGGTTTTCGCACTGAAAACTCCAAATTTTTGAGTCTTCATTAGTGGAATGATAACATAAAGCATGCACAGTACCATGCAGATAATTTCCCAAGCTCAGTACGCGAGGGAAGGATGAATACCGGTGTGTATATTGCCCGCTGTACTTGTTAATAGTTTTTACAGTTACAAACAAAAGCGAACATGTCATTTGTGGCGTGACCATGCCACAAATGGCATGGTCATGCGTGGGAGACGTGAAGTTTTTCCCTGGTACTCTAGGCGCACGTCCTTTCTCTTATTCACACGCGTCCAGGTTTGTTTGTGCTTAGCAGTTCTATACATCTTGAAGTCATACAATACCACCAAAGCTTCCGCGCTTCCCACAGAATGCTATTTGAAAATTGTTTTCCCATGTTCAGATTTTGCAGAAAGCTGTTTGCTTTAATGCAGCGGTGATAGGAGAATAAAATTCTTGAGCAGGAATCACCCTCGCCGCTTTCTCAATCATTGGAATGAAGTTTATGTGGAGCATTATGCTTTTTAAATTTCACATACCTTTTGTCCTTTTGTACTCAGCCAAGCCAGAGAGCAGGAGGTACCTGTAAATATCATTTAGCATGAAATTCCGAAGAAATTTATGTTCACCGGAACAGGCGCAACCAAAATATTCTGAAAGTTTCAAACCAAGGCCAAACGCGAGACGCGTGCACCAGACCGACCATGATGAAATGTGGGTATGAGCCCCAAGGAGAACTGTCGCTATTGTTAGCTAAAATGTGACATCTATTCCGCTCGGGCTATTAGATGCAAAAACAATCAGCAGGAAAGTTCGAACGCTGCCCTAGTTTTGCTGCAGGGCTGATTGAGCAAAGAGTAATGGTGCATTCACTTCGCATAATGGTTTTTCGGCAGAACAAACTACGCGTCTCCTTTCTCCCATGCAACTCCGTCTTCCTACGCATTTTGTCATCTTCCATTTCCTGTGTTTTCGCATTTGCTTCCTCCCTTCTCTACATCTAGCTGACTTTGAGTGACGTGAAGGTCTCTTGTGAGCTTTTGACTTCAAGCTTTACACCCTTCACTTTTCTCCTCTCGCTGCTTCATTTATCGGTGCGACACGACAAAATTTTCCATAGCAGGTAGCCCAGTCAATGCTATAGCATTTCGTAAGTTTCAATGAGACCTTTCCCCAATGAGAATCTGGTGTGCGAGGCGTGTGCTTGCCGCACCTGGAAAACTTTTTTTTATTTACAGAAAGGCTGTCTTATAGCATAGAAAAATAACAAGGAAAACATTTATAACTATTAACCGAATGCTGCATCGTTACCAAAAACCAACAAAGCTCTGTTATTAGAGCCGTTTTGAGTACAGCTGATGAAGTCATATGTCGGTCGCTTCGGAGGCCAGACCGTCTTAAGAAGGGCTCCCGGACATGTCTTATAACTGGGCAAGTCCAGAGTGGGCGGTATACAAGCTCGTTTTGGGCCAGGGTTGTACAGAGTGCGCAGGTGGCGTTGTCATTTCCGAAGCCCTGTAACTTCGAGGTGACAGCAATGGTGATGGCTACTCCAACCTATATCCTCATCAGGTAAATTTTTCCTTGGTGAGCTTGCGGGGGAGAAATTGGGCACACCAGAGAATAGGAGCACGCGTTTCGCGTCTACGGGAACCCTTTTGAGCAAAGGAAGACATCAACCAGTCTGTCAAAAGTGGTGTTGGTGAGTCCTTCATATCGTATGCACCTAAAATAAAAACCTATATCCAGAATCCAAACACTCTGCATATTCGGTGTTCACATGCAAGGTAATGGTTGCAAAACCACAGTATAAACGTACAAAAACTGTTTACAGCGTAGCTTGCATGATCTATAAAGTCACAAGTAGCACACATGGCACGAAGGAACAAGACCTACTGCACTTAATTCAGACCCTTATCTTCAATAGAGTCCCACACGCGACACCTTATCTCAAGCTAACATCCACAGAAAACGTCCAAATAAACTTATTATTACGGAAAGCGTACAAACGAACCCTCGGCTTTCCTCCTGGCACGGGAACAACGAAACTTCTATGCCAGTGTATCCCCAACACCTTAGACCAACTAATTGAAGCACACTGACATGCCTAAATCACACGCCTAAACCTCACTAGAACAGACAGAACAACCCATAAAAGAGTGCAATACGCCGTGGTGACAGCCAACAGTCAAGATGTACAACACAAGTCCCTACATGAACAAATAACGGTGGCCCCTATTGTGCATAGTATGAACCCGGAATATCTGTTGGGTAGGAGAAAATTGGGAGCCAAACAATAGAAATAGGAGGCGCCCCTCTCTCCACTGCTCGTTGAAAAGGTGCAGCAAAGTACCCGAATGGGAAGGGCAATGGTAATCAGCATGGAAGGACACAGACAGGAGGAACTATTATCAGCCTCTTTTCGTACGCACAACGTCACCGCAGAAGAGGACGCAATTGCCTGCTCCATCTCGGGATCGAGAGAGGATTAGGGAATATGTATTCTTACAGATCGTCAGTACGGATGTCAAGCCTACGCGAAAGGCCATGTACATAAACTGGCATGTAACATAGTCAAACTCCTCAACAAAATACCCTGCACCACGATAATAGGGGTACGGGGACACGAAGCTGTCGGCGAAAACCATCGTGCACAAACGATAGCCCGAAATCACTGCAACCGGGCAATGCGAGGGGCGCCAGATGACTCCAGTGGATAAGCACTACACTCATACTATCAAATACTTCGGCACTGCACCCATTCTTCAGCAGACCTGAGGCCACGGCCTGGAGGCCACTCCAGACCAACACCTATCTGCACATCACGTTCGTCTACGCCATCTACCGCACCCTTCACCACCCTGTTTTCCTTTCTCTAGAGAACGAGCTGCCCTATACCACACCACATCGGCCTCTCGGCGGATACGTAATAACTCCTCCAACCGCAACGCAACACAGGAGCAGTGGAAGATGGTGCTGACCGGCTCAACATTGGAGGATCAGGGAAAGCTAATCGCCAAAGCCGAAAATGCTGCCACCACCGCTGGGGCCGTCGACTCAATCCTCCACATACCACGGTTATCCACTTCTCTCCGCGCCCCATCAAAATAAAGTTTTTTGCCTCTCTCTCTCCCTCTTATGTCGTTGACTTGGCTATATGCAGTCATACTGAAAGAGTACGAGCATTGCTTTTGCACCCGGTGTACATGAACATGGAAACGCGAGTTTTTCTGAACCTTATGTATTTTTAAGCAAATCCAAGTAGCTTTCCTGACGCTCTGCCGAAAGCAAAACAAGAGGCGAAAGGAAGACAGGTTAGTCACAATAAGCGGCCGATTGGCTACTCTGCACAGCAGCACGGGGTAAAGGCAGGAAGAATAAGAAACAACAGAAGAGTTAAAAAAAACGAACGCATTATTTCCAGCTCGCTGCCGAATTTTTTTTTCTTACTTGGGCTTGCGATAATGATATTCACAGGTCGCTTTGGCGGAGTGTGATCATCCAAAGACGGCATTCATTACATCACATGGCCCCCGTACCATCGTGTGTGACGCGGATGACGAGTAAGGTTCGATGTGACGCTCCCTTGGGTACTGTTGCCACTGCACTGGTGGCACGACTTCCCCGCGATGAAGCGACGCTCTCGTCGTTGGTGGAACGAAAGTATGAAAAGATAAGCGCAGCGCCGGGCAAGAAATCAAAGCGCTGCATGAGCGGAGGTCAGTCTGCTGCGGCTACTGTGAATCGCACCCACGGGTTATTCAATAGCTGCCTCTCGCGATCTACCGATTAGCGACTCAGACGCGCCACATCGGGCTGCGTTTGGAACGTGCCGCACGAGACAGATTGTCCGCGCCATCGAATAGATGGCGAAACGAAAACATGGAGGTGCGCTCAAATTTCGCATCGGGGAGTACCGTAATCGGCGGTGAATATTTTTGTGCAAATATGCATTATATGCTGCACGCCTTGTCGCGCGGCTACTTTCAGGGAGACTTCAACGATATTATAATTTTAGGTCTACCGTATAAGCAGAACTCACTCAGACTGATTAAAAAATATATTCTATGATTAAGGCTCACGCACACTCACATTCTCAAAACGTTTATTTAACTGGCCTGCTTCGGATTCAGACTAGCCGAAATTTTACTCCCAGGGGCTCACTCGGACTCGGGCTAATAAAACGTGTACTGGACCGGGCTCGATCCAACTGAGACTCACGGGTTGGTATGATCTGAGTGAGCCAACTCCAGAGTGTTTGCCGACCTATGCGTAGACTAGCTTTCTTGCCAAACTTGACACCAAGTATCTATATTAGACAGGAAACATGTACGAAAAGAATTTGTTTATACTCACCTTGGGCAGATGCAGTGAACGTTAGCAATGCTGTAATGTAAAGCAGTATTTAGTCTCGGCACTCCTAAATCAAAATACTTTCTGTTGGCCAAGAAATTTGAAAACGAATGCATAAAACTGTTGGCACAAACGCTATTGCTAACAATGCCAGTACGAGATCAATACATTGCGATTTTGCTTATATATAGAGTGATTTAGAATTCACAGAACAATACTTTTGTAGAAACAATCACAATTATCGAACGATGAAGTGTTGCGCTTGATGTGTAATAATATTTAAATTGAATTTTATTTCTAAGAAAGAAAGTCAAATTGTTAGGGATCTTCTTAAATTTTTTGTTGTAAACTTGCTCATGAAGTATATTCAAAATTTGATGCTAGAGATTTGGTACTGCAACAAGTGAATATTATCCTACTAGCGCAATGGTAATACTCAATTAGAAGTTCACGGGGGATAATTAATCATGCTCGTAAGGACTAATATTTTATTAGCTAAAATGAAACTGGGTGGTAACGAAACCATATCCACTCACAGAAAGATAGAGGCTAGTATCTGTTTTCAGAAATATGTGGTCGATATCACAATAAAACAATCTGTTCATGTTCCAGCTTCATGCCGGCTTCTGGGAAATTAAGACCTGACGTATATATTAGAACGTATCGTAGCACACTAAACGCCACGGAAGCCAAAACTGCTTCCATATTATGCAGTTTTCTCGTGAAACATGATACTTTATTGCGGCCCGGCTTAACTTGTCAACACTTCCAAGCACCAACCTTGACTGCGCTTTTTCTAAAGCTATGGCATGTCACGCAAGCATTATACCTGCAAGGTTCCAGGCCACCGACATCCCCGCGACACCTCCATGGACATTGCCAAGACCACTAGTGAGGCTTCAGGTACCCGGAATTATGAAGAAATCTCACGTTTCCTCCATTGGCTTGAAGCAGCTCACCCTGTTCCATATATTTACATTATATAGTGAGACTGTACAAGTATATACCGATGGTTCGGTCACGCCATCTGCCACAACGGCCGCATTTGTCATCCCACAACTTGCAATTACTCAACGATTTCGATTAGACCACAAATCGACATCTACGGCTGCGGAACTTGCGGGAATACGGGAGGCTGTCCGTTTTATGAGAACGCAGACACCCCATAAATGGACGATATTGTGCGATGCCAAATCAGCGCTACAGGCGCTAAAATACTTTTTAAAGAAAGGACCATACTATCTGCTCGTGCTGGAAATCGTCGAACTTCATCACAGTGCCGAGCTAAGTGGCCACGTGATCACCTTTCAATGGGTGCCTAGCCATTGTGGTGTTTTTGGTAATGAACTCGCTGACACTGAGGCAAGATCGGCCTCCTCTTCCTCTGATGAAGTACGGATTGCCTACTCGCGACCTGACACCAACTCCATGATCAAGGCACTCATGCAGGACCTTACAAAGGCTTACAGAGCCCACTCTGATAACATTCACAGACGTCTACATATGATTGACCCAGACGGTAAATTCTGTTTGCCCCTGAAGCTTACACGGAGCAAAACATCATTGCTACACAGGATTCGGCTCGGCGTTGCTTTCACCCGTCGCTACGCACACCTCATCGGCCAATCCAACCGCCCTGATTGTGAACACTGCCAGATGCCCGAAACACTGCAACACGTACTGTGCGACTGCCCAGCATATATGCTGGAGCGAAGGACGTTAGACAGTTTCCTAACCAGCGTTGGCAGACAACTACTGTCGGAGGAAGCTATCCTCGGCTCATGACCTGACACTTCAATTTCAATGCGTGCAACAAAAGTATTCTTGAAGTTCCTGCAGGACACCAAGCTCGACGAGCGGCTCTAGCGAGCCAACTGTCTCATGTACATAAGCACTCACCCCTTCTCTTATCATCATCATCCATCCCAATACTTTCACTCCCCTTCCCTCTTCCCCAGTACAGAGTAGCAGACTAGAGCGCACTAGCTCAGGTCGACCTTTCTGTCTTTCCTATCAATAAATTCTATTCATTCATGTGCAATCGATTTCTAGTTATATTTAGAATATTCATTTTGTCTATTTGGCGCAACAGTTGGCCTACAGCCTGTGGTCAATGCAGCAAGTTTTTGAGACGTAGCAGCAGGACTTTGTCAACATTCATGTGATAGGGAACAAGAAATAGTGAAAGTGTCATATGCATCAGCAATGACCTATATCTGTTCCAATGGTGAAGCTACAAGAAAACAACAAGTTTTTCCTAATAAACAGTGAAAATAAAAAGGCAATGTCTATGGTATTACATGTGCCCAATTATTGTGGTGTTTCTGTGTAGAACGCGTATTTTTGCGCTTCTCCACAGCTCAATACTTAGTTGGCTAGCAGGCGTTGTCCCCATGGGCAATTAGTTACGACTAATGAATGTAGTTTCACTGTACACCAAACGCTTGAAAATTGCGAGGCATCGTTAAGTTTTGGAAAAGCATTATCGTGGAAAGCCTACTTCAACGTCAATGGTTTTCCGGGATATCCATTGTTACCAAGGCTGGAATAGCTAACGCCATGAAGAGTGCGTCTACGTATTTACATTCAACATTATATACAGCTCCGGTGTGCCTGTCTCTACTTGGAGAACATCACAAGCATCTGTCGCTGATGGCAAATCGAACGATTATTTTTGCATAGGCCCAATTGTTCGCTAAGTTTAATAATACGAGTTTACAAGGCCGAGTTTGTGCTACTACAAAGAACCCACTAAATTAGCACGTGGACTAAGACTAGTAAGCCATTCACATCACCTGAGCAAACTAGTCACTTTCGATTTCTTCGCGATGAAGTTAGCCGCACGGCTTACGACGCCCTGTAGACTCATTTTGCGCGACATGAAGCATGGCTACTTATTTTAGTAGCACCTAGTGCTAGAAAAATAAATAGAAAGCAGTGAACAGGAGGATTGAGCTGTTTAACGTTTTAAAATATCATTCAAACAAAAAATCCAATGAGATCCTAAAATTTTCAGCGTTGTTTTGTATTCCACAGCCTTTTCGCGTAAGTTAAAAAAATTTGCAACATCCGCCTTGTCTTCAGGTACTTATCTAAAAACTAGCACACTTGAAGCATTAGCATTTCTAGAGGGACTTATTATTCGACAAACTACAGTCCATTATAAGCTCTCAAGATCAAAAATTTAAAAAAAATATTTTAATGGTAGCACATATAATGGAAATAACCAGCGAATCGCAGTATGCCATAAAACAAATTAATTGTAGGTAGGTGACCAACCGACCAATTGACCAACCAATTGAATTTGTAGGTGACCAACCATAGTGACTCAGCGGCTAAGGCGTTGCGCTGCTTAGCGTGGCATCGCGGAATCTAATCCCTACCGCAACGGCCACATTTCGATGGGGTGCAGATGCAAAATAGTTCGTGTACCGTGCATTGCGTGCATGTTAAAGAACAACAGAGCCGCGATCTGGTATCGTTCTTTGAAGCTCTTTGCACATAGTTTTGACTCACATGGTTGGCCTAGGCAGCGGTGAGTCGTCAGCCGCGCCTGGAGACTGATTATTCAGCGTGGCCGAAGTCAATCCTCGGAGCTGAAACTGAACGTAAACTGAATGTGCGTTTGGAACAACGATATCTGATCGCACCCCACTGGGTCAAAATTAATCCGGAGTCCCCCACTACAACGTGCCTCATAATCAGATTGTGTTTTTAGCACTTCCTATCCCCGAATTGAACCTTGTTTTCCAGGTGAATAATGAAGAATTCATTTGGTGATGTTATATTTAAGTTTTATAAGATTGCCTTTGAAGTTTGTTTAATTTCTGTGATCCAATTGGAAATGATCACACAGAAAGCAATGCAGAGCCTTCTCTCGGTGACTCCTGCAGAAAACCTACATACTTTTCTGCAGCACCAGAAAATTGTTAATGACGGTCTGAAGGCATGTCTTGTACTAGTGAGAAAGGTAATCAGCTGTACAAAATTTTGTTTTTCATAGATTCACCTATGACTGTTATACCAAGAGTATGGCAACAGAAGACAGCTGCGTTATTGAAACTTTGGCATCCCTTTGATGCCAATGCAGTGAAAACATCTAACTCGTCGCCCTTTTGATCGGACTTTATGCCATGTTGTCCCATCTCTCAAGCCCGCTACGGCGCTTGTCCTTGGGACGGCGGGACACATAGGCGCCCACTACGGGCGACTACTACGGGCCGTAGTTCTCGAGGAAAACGGGCCGAGGACTACGGGCGAGGGCGAGGCTCTCCTGCCCCCGAGTCTCCTCCGGAGTTTTCCGGAAAAAGCCGAGCCCCCGCCCCCCCGCCCGACCATGCCGAAGCCTACTCCCGCCCCCTCACTACAGACACACCTAGAATGTCGTTGCCAGAGTTTGGTCACCCACATCATTTGAAGTTTCTTTTGACTTGACTCGACGTTTTCACGTAAATTTTTATTGTGGCTAATAGCTTACTTTATACTAGTTGGCCCGGATGTGCACGGCTATTCATTGATATTTTCACTTTATTTTTGCAAATCCTGACAACAGGAGGACAGCTGCATTAGAAGCAGTAGCGGCGCCTACCTCATCCGTATTTTCTGATTTCAACATTGTTTGAAATTTGCACTGCAAACACCATGAACATACGCAATATATTAAAATATACGCACAAGACAAAGATCGACGCATCAACAGGAAGACACACACGAACAGCTGAGAAAGACGCGAAACAGGCTCTAACTCAGATCTATCTTATATGCTGAAAGGATGGCACGCGCAGTGCATAACAACAACGGAAAAACATAGTGCTAAGGCAACCCTAAGCATTAGAACTACAAAACACGTTCAAGAAACTTCATTTATGCCCTGAAGAGCTTCACAGACGTATCGCTCAAGCATTTATCTCCCCTTTTCCTTATATAAAAGGCTTCCATTCAATCACGCGCAGTCTTATCCCGACCTTTGTGAATGATTCTTATGTCACCCAGTCGTGGTTCACACGCTGTGCAGTTGGCCCAATGATCAGCCAAATTTTTTCCACCTCCTCTAAGAACTCTCAAATGATCCCCTGCCCGGTCATTAATGCAACGCCCAGTCTGGCCAATGTAAGCCATCCCACAGATCAGCGGGATCTCGCACACGACCCCCGTACAGCACTTTACAAACTTTTCGCATGTTTTTTCCCGTATCCTCTCGGATTTCCACCACGTGAAATGCATGAGCACAGCTGGGCGAGCTTCTTCGGAGCAGAGAACACCACAGGCCCGCCATGTCGGTTCGCCACTTTCTTCACGTGGAGGGCCGCATTCTGAAAATGCCGAACCACAACAGGTTTAACCTGGTTCTTCTCCCATATGGTCTCTTTCCCAAACATTGCTTGCTTTGTTTTTCGTAAAAGGGCTTCCGCCATAGACACAAAGACCGCGCAGGGGTAACCAGCAGACATTAGCCGGAATTATTCGCTTATTAAAGCTATACTGCAGGGCATGCGGACACCACTTCGTGAAAGTAGACCACAGGCATTGGTCAGCGATAGCTCTCTTGACTGTTTTCGAATGTGACAACAGGTAGGGTAAAATTTCTTTCTGTGCCCGCGGAGCGTACTCCCAACACACATAACCATTCTCTAAAGTAATGTCAATATCTAAAAGCGGCAACGAACGCTGAGAGGGCAGTTCGTGCGTAAGTACTAAAAACCTCCCATTCTTTTAAAAGTTGTGAATAATGCTCCCCACCGAGTTAGCGTACGTGAAAACTTGAGGAATAATTCCATAATCATCGGCGTATTTGAACACCAAAAACACACTCATCCCACTAAACCTTTGTCTAAGGGTGCGGTCCACAACAGGCTGAAAACACATCACAGAGAACCGGCGCTACACAGGATCCAATACAGATCCCTTGTCACTGACCGAAAAATCTGTTCTCAAAAGAGAGAAACGTAACATTAAGATAAAACTCCAGTACACGCATAAAATCATTCAGTGTCAGACCACTAGAGTTCTCGATATCTGCCACCCCGCTCTCTTCAATGGTATCTGTCACATCAATAAACAGGATATCGTGGGGCACAAAATAGAACAAATCCTCTACGTATTTTAGCCAATCGAATCATGTGTTCTCAAGAAAACTGACTACTTCATTTGAGTTCTTAGTTCTAACGGGCTCATGAATCTGCAGGGAATGTAGGTGTTTCTGAAGGTACTTGCTCAATGCATGCTGCCAAGTGCCATTTTCACTAACAACAGACCTATAAAGAGCATTTTGCTTATTGGTTTTGGCCGTAAAGAACACAGGCAGGGCATTGCACCTAGTATCCACAATAGCTTTCGCTAACCTCTCTTACTGCAAATCATTGCTCTAAGCAACCGCCTTGCACTTCACTCTAGTGGAGCTAGATTTTACTTCCATGAAATTCTTGGCCGCCTCCGCCCTCTTATGGAATTATTCTTCAGTCGGCACCAGGAAGCCTGCTTCCTTGTGTTATGTAAGCACACGTAAATTATTGGGTTGGAAGGAGGACACAACCTTCCCTAACCCATCCTTAGAGTGGCGATCAGTAGTCCTCGTAGTCTTCATCAGCGCATCCACACCTTCAAGCAAGCATCTTTCTTGGTTTTCTTCTGACGCCACTCCAGAAATTTGACGGTTCAGCGCGAGCAACTCATGTCCCGCAACCCTTGGTCCTTGACAGAACTTTGGACCTTTGTTTAAAATAGTGGTAACGTCCCCCGGCAAAACCACATCTCTAATCACAGTCAAATCCTTGTTATGTTCAAATTTGGTTTGCTTTACCTTATTCGAGTGCAAAGCTTGGTTTGGAGTATGGGCCGAGATAGATTCAGCCAAGTTAGCCGCAAGGCGATTAATGGCAGGTAGCTTCAACTCGTCCTGCCATCCGGGATCCAGCGCGTAATACTGTATCCGCAAATGGTCTTTACATCTTCGTAATTGTCGCCAAAGCTCAGCCCTGAACAGCGGGCGGAAGCGCATCAGAAGACCAGAAGACGGCTTGAAACCCCCAGAACGGCGCTCACATCCGGCGGCAGAAGACCTTTCCGTAGGCAGCAACCAATGTATCTTGAATGGCAGGTTAATTCAACAATAACGGAGACACACATGTTGACTTGCGACGATGATGTGGAAGGTGCACTTATAACTTCTACTCCATCGTCACAAGTCCTTGCCTCCGCACGAATGTTCTATCATTTATGGCCTCAAACCCTCATGCTAGCGCACGGGACTTGGCCATTCAGACACCAATTTCCAAGTCATCAGTTTTGATCACTCTAAATGACTAGGCCTTTAACCCTACCACCCTAACCTGCACCAATGCTTGGCAGATAGGGAGCGACTTGCGGAATCGTCTGGATTTCTCCAATTAGGTTCTCACAAAAGCCGACGAGTCACTGTACCTTTTGAGCAACATCATGTACAAAGGTGAAGCCAATTTTTTGCAGAAGCGGCCAGGTTATGCACACTTTGCAGAACTCCAATGCACACTGGGTAAAGCACACTCGGCAGCACCAGCAGTGGTCATTGAATGTGTGGTTCGCAATTTACGGCGGTGCTATATATGGTCCCATCTTCGATCACACATTGACTGGACAGCGTTACGTGGAGGAAATTCTTGAAAGAGTGGTGGATTAGTTTCTCAGTGCAATCCCGCTGTCACGTATTCAATTTCATTGGTATCAGTAAGGTGGGGCGCCAGCACAAAGCTGCAGCCGTGTACGAAACTGGCTGGGCACGACGTTTCATGAGTAATAGATTGGAAGGCACGAGCCTGCAAATTGGCCGGCTAGGTCAACTGAACTGTCTCCAGTCTATTGTTTGGCGTTATGTGACGCACCGAGACGCACGTCATATGAGCTTAAGGCAAGGATAACGGATGTCTGCCATAGAATTCTAGCGGTGGTCGTCCAGTAAGCAAAAGAAGATGTAATAAAGTAGACTCGGTACTGCGTAGGTGCAGGAGACCTATTCGAACACGACCTCTAGGCAGCAACTATTATTCAACACCGCTTACAAATTCAGTGATAATACGGGCACATTGAAATCTGCTGGTTTTAAATGTCTAAGCCTTTCTATCCTTACCCAAGGACAAAACAGTCCCTCCGTGCGTCGCGTGAGACTATCGCTTTCAGCATAGCACCTGCAGGATTGAGCGAATTCACCTGCGTACTGCCTCTCGCTTCAATTCCAAAGAAGCGGGGAGAAGAAAGCAATCACGGAGCGCTGAGCACATGCCGCACTCTGCCGCTTTCGCATATCGCTTTCAAGATACGGGCCGCACCGCCGCGCCAGATATAGCTGCCACCGGAGCACGGTTGATCACGGTTCATAGTGGTTGAGTTACCTAATAAAGGTTGGACATAATTGCTTCATTTGCTACACTGCTCTCGTCATTCTTTCCTATGTGTACATGCGCTACGGACTGTATAAGACCAGTGAACATTGCTTCTACTCACCTTTTCTATGTCATCTAACTTAACAGTTCTGTGTTGCAGCCGCGCTTTTCCGTTTCTCGGTTCTTTCGCAGTCGTTATCACAATTATACGAAACACACCAGCATACTGCCATGAAATACCACGTCAGTATATGAAATGTTTATGCACCATTCAGATAAATCCGGGAGACAATTCTGCGTGTATTTTCATTTCCTTCTTTTTTTTTGGTGCGTACGTCCCGATCGCCAATTCGGCACATATAGAAGTGGCACATTTATTTCTTGCACCCATCGGTTCTGCCTTTTCTCTACCCGTGGGTGGCATCTTGGTCTGTTTATGTCGCTTATAATTTTTCCCACGAACCTGTTTTTGCAACATATTTACACTCTCATGAAAAATAAAACCGTCACTTTAATTTGGCTTTGGTCGGAAACACGTTTCTGGCGTGAAATATAGCTGCCCGCACACTCTTTCAATGCGTGCGAGCAGAGCCGGAATTCTGAAACATTCTATGCCTGTTGCTTTGCTTTTCGCGCTTCATGGTTGGTCCGAGCAGCACTTCTGCCGCGTTATCAAGGCGCTTTTGTTATCAATGTGATCAGTCGGCCTTGAGAGACTAATAATAGGTGTGACGCAGAAATGAGAAGAACGAATAGCTGCGAAGCCGCGAAACTTGCTGTTGAGGCTCCTTCCATACCCTTATCAAGGTGATGAGCTGTTTCTTTGGGTTTGCGACAGAGAAAACATTTGCCTTCAATCAATGCGAGTGGGAGCGAGGATGCGAGTGGGAGCACAGTCACGTAGTATTTGTAATTGTTTGTGGTGTTCCTTTACCAGTCGGAAAAAACTGTATGCAGTTAGTACGTATCTCAAAACACCGCAGTTAGATGTCATTTGGGGTTGCCTGCAAATGCTTCACTGACACTTTGATAACTACGACAGTAGTTCTCAAGTTAGATAATTAATTATAATTACATTTTAAATCTCAGTAATGAAAAAAAACTGACGGCTACACCACTGCACTTGAGATAATGTGGTGTTGGCTTTTTTGGAGTAACGCTATTGCTCTTTTTTATGTCTTGGTGCATGCTAGTTGGGACACACTGCATAATTAATTCACTCATTAACCGAAATGAGGCCAAGCCTGATTTGCTCCAAAGCAGGATGAACAGCAGTCATGCGCAGCAGAAAAAAAAGGATGGCACGCGCAGAGAGAGCGAGAGCCATGCTGCAGTTTCTCCGGAAAAGTGAAGCAGCATTAGTGATATCGAAGTATAAAACATTTTCACGGAGGAAGATTACAACACCGAGAGTAGTCAGATGCTTGGTGCTGAGAGATGACTCAGGCTGTGAAATTGAACAGTGTCCCTCTATGAAGTCTTGTATATGCGCATACAAAGCCGGTTCGTCACATATATATATATATATATATATATATATATATATATATATATATATATATATATATATATATATATATATATATATATATATATATATATATATTGCCACGTGCGTTTATTTCGGCTTGTAGCGACGCAAGCGGCGTCGCTTGACGCGTTTCGATCATGGACGCGAAACGTATAAATACGGGACCACCGCTTGCGCTGGCGGAGTCCGACGAACGCCCTAGGCGCGCTTGCTGTTTTCGCTGTCACAAAGCTGTTCGCATGATGTAGGGCACAAGTTCGCCCAGTAAACTCTCTTTAAATCTACCGCCGACGCAGTGACCCTCTCTGTCTGCCTGCGTGCCAGGCGGCTCACGTTCACTGTCACCTACATGACAGTATATATATATATATATATATATATATATATATATATATATATATATATATATATATATATATATATATGCGGCCCTCGGGAAAATGGAACATTCCGCCTGTGGTGGGACCATTGTGAACTTCTATTACCTCCTACACCGTGCTCTTGCCTCAGCTCGATAACCTTATTAGAAAGCCTCAGCTCGGGCCCAATTCCGACGCCGCCTATTCAAATACATATCAAACGCAAAAACCTTTTTTTAAGATAACCACTTACCGATTTTTATGAAATTTGTCGCATTTGAGAGAGAATGTTAAATTCTAGTGACTGTTGGAAGCGGAATTTCCATTTAGGGCTTGAAGTTTGTTGAAAAGATTTTCAATAATTGAAATGTTTGATAAAGTAGAAGCACAAAGTATACAAATTCATTGCATCAAGAAGAGATATCACGTATCCACTGATATTCTGTAAACTGCATGGACTAGATCACTGAAAGCGGAGAAATGTGACATGTCATTTCATAGCTTACGGCAATTTGTTACGTTGGGAACAAGGGTTCTGCAAAAGCTATATGTCCATGTTAAAATATTTTTACATTCAAGTCTAACATGTAAATTTTGTCCGCTTTAGATGCACTTTTAGATTCAGTTCACATGTTTGTGATATCGTTTTTGATTACTGAGTTGTAGAGTTGTAAACTCGATAGTTTCGTTTTCTGAAAATTATCAATTTTTGCCACTCTTTAATAAAAAATGGAGGACAGAAATCGAAAATACGAAACCAACAGTCCCGAGATTTTACGTTTTTCTTTTAAATGCAACAAACCTCGCCCAGTTTGGTGCACTGGTTGCCGAGGGAAACGAATTCTCCTTTTACATGTATTTAGATAGGAGCACGCGAGCTAAAGTTTCCTCAAGGAATCCGAGGTCTTAATATCGTGGCACAACGTGGAACACAGTTTTGCACTGTCACGGAGAGTAAGAAGCTGAATGTATAATGGACGAGTGGGATCACTGGCACCGTCTTGCAAGTGAATGAAGTATTCGGTTATTTACACTAATCTGTGCAGTGTATGGCGGCTGTGTAATGGCCTGCCTTCTCCGGCTTTCCCAGAGATAGACCGGCACCACCTGCCTAAAATTTATCAGTACCGCAGTTTTTATAGAGTACATTCTTGTGCAGTTGAGAATGGCATGCCCGGGGCTTATGGGAGCCCGGCTGAGGTCCGAGTCCGAACCGTGTGCAAGACGCCTAGCCCCAAATCATTTCAATCATACTGGGAATATTTAACGTACCCAAATGAACGGCAAAAGAGCGTCGTAGGATTTCGCCCACATCGAAATGCGGCCGCCGCGGTTTAGATTCGATACCGTGACGTTGTGGTTAGCAGTGCAATGCTGTAGCCGCTAAGCTACCACGGCGGCTGCCGAAACATGAAAAACTGCCGCTTCAATGTGATTGAGAAATAAAAAAATGAGCAATAGATTCACTCATCCTGATTTCATTCTGAAGCGGAAAGTTGTGACATGATATAGATTTCTAGCCCTCTGCTTGTACAAGCAGGCGTAAACACTGCAAGCACCATCTGGAGAAGGCGTATTAAACTCTTAAGATATTTCCATGTTCTCTGAAGCTGTTGTGAAAGCTTTGAATTGTTAATGCCGTCACCGTCTACGATAACCGCCGAAAAAAATTTTGGTGAGAAGCACCAGCTTCTGGCACATTCATTGTAAATGCGGAGGCAATAGACACGCAATGGACGCCTCAACATCTGACCAAACATTACGGAACCCACGGGATTGCTGAGAAAGCGGTATACATGCTCATTTTCCCCAAGTTTGGTATGGTTCCGCCAAATATGGGAGAAGTCGAAGCATTTCTTTTTCGTCGTTTTAGAGAGGCTCATTTTCAGTGGCACATACCTAGTTACTCAAGTTGGCGTCAAATGCACCAATTCAACAGCGGTACCACCTATTGGCAAATACCTTGTAACCCAAGCTGTTCCTCTAGTTGGTCCCCTCAGCACAGCAACCCGATGCGCTACCATTCGTTCTAAGACAACCAGTGCCCCATGAAGGAGAAGAAACGCGTAGAGAGGTGCCTGCATAGCCCTGAGGAAATGCGTGAAGCACTCTATGAATGCTAACGCAATTAAAAAATGATTTTGAATACTTCTGGCGTTTGGTCGAATATAAAGTATGCGCCAGATATGTTGAGAGAATATTATCTCAGCATTAATTCAGCTTGATTTTGTGGTAGGAAGAGAGGGAAGCGTGCTATGTAGCTGGGCGGCAGTACACATCATACACATGATGTGTAACGGTATTGCTATTACGGTGTGCGACAGCACTATTTCCATAATAATCGCACTAACGTCCGTCAGATGGGTTTGGTCGGTATTTTCTGATGCCTGCAGAAGGTAATAAAATTATATATTTTTTCTAAATTCAAAAGTAGTGCCTTTTTGAGGACTGGCACTGGCTTTCTCCTATTATTTTGAAGTGTTTCAAACAAAAAGTTTTTTTGTCGCAGCATGCACAGCTGAATGGCCCGAGAGAAGCAACTGTTCAATGTAGAAGCCGAGGTCCTGCTGTTATTCCATTCAAAATCGTGCACGCAGAGCACGAATTTGTCGCATTGGCTGTTGGATCTTGTTTCAGAGCAAGCGTACATTGCTCGTTTGGTTTGGCATAAGAACATGTTGATCTGTAGGTCGAAAAAAGCCAGTGGTCTACAACTGATAGTGCTCTTCATATTTCATTCCGCTGATAGTAGTCGGAATGCATCCCCCCGCATACGCTTACCTTTTAGGACATAGTAGCGAGTAAGGTTAACAAAATTCATGAACCCTACAACGCTTACAATGGATCCAGCTCTGGAAGGCCAATCACCCTGCGTTTTGCTGCTGCAAGTCGATAATTTTTCATACCCGAAATGTCATGTTCCGCATATACATTCAAAATAGGTGTTTTTTTTTTGCCAAAATCATTATCATTCATAAGAGCACTTTCCGGAAACATCATTATACTGGCTTTCATAATAATCGCAATAGACTTATAGCCACGAAGTTGTAGGATATGACGAAAATATAGAACACTATATGTACAGTTCATTTGTACAGTCTTTAAAAGCGCTATTAACAGCCTAATGAAATAATTATGAGCTTTCATTTGTTTTGCACACAGACCAATGAATGAAAAAAAAAAGGTAGTCGTTTAAGAAAAAATTAAGAAAAGCCGGAATTCTTGAGATGAAGACACGCCACAATAAATTCTGTTGCACCGTGTGATATTACTATGTGATAGCTTACTTACCCAATGCAATACAGCATCCAGTTGAAAATCTTTTTAACTCCATATTTTTCTCCTCTGCAAACTTCAACTGGAAAACGTTATGATGACAGCCGTCCTATTTCTGGGCCTGCAGGGAGAATTAAACAAAAAGAAACACCGTACAAGACCCCGCTGGCGTCCAGAATGATAGGTTGCTTTAGAGCGGACCTCAAATAAATATCTCAGTATAGCCTAAAGAGTTCAGGTTATCTTCATGATTGTATCAATACCTATGAGCTATCTCTACTGTCGTTAGAAAAATGACGTACATTTCATGGCGATGCTTTGAATTTCCTGTCGAATAAATATACTACAACACATATAGGAAATACACACGTTGTTCTGCGTCAGTCGCAGAACAATCCTCTAAATACGTCGTGACTACGCGGTCTGTGACTGTACGCTTGCTTTATTTTATGTACGTGTGAAACAGCATGACACCAAAATTTCTGGCACATTAATTTATTAATCTAAAAAAATTCAAAACCCCTTCTTTGAAATAGATAGGGTCTTATAACGTAAAACTATTGCAATATGTTTTTATTCCAATGTTCTGACGTAAAATTTACGTAGCCGCCGACACATGCATGGGGCGTTTACCCGCAGTGATGTGTGAACAGCCCAATCAAAGGCTATCCTCGTTGAAAGGAGGTCACTTCCTCACCTCGCTGACAAGAGGCGAGGAACACGCTCAAGTGGAGATAGTTTTGATGGGGCCGGGCCAGCAGACTGAAAATAGATAACCGGATGAACAGGGAGGTGCCGGCATGTGCGATTGGTGCGGTTTCCCTTACTCAGCGTTCGGTGACTTGTCTAAAATCACGGCGGCATGCAACGTAGACTTAAAAATGCGGCTAAAACAAATCTTCAGCAAAGAAGGGCTGCCAGAGCCTTGTCGTGTACGTGCCGAAAGGGCTCGACAACATTGTACGGCCACGCAAAAAGGTTTCGTTATACGCAAATAAACCCATCCTCTCCGGCAGGTGCTAGCAGCCAGTGCCTGAGCAATCGGTAGCAGCCATCCTCTATTCCTTTCAGAGCGGGGCAGTCTCCGGCTATTCAGGGAAAATTCGGGTTTTGTTCACCATATTAATGTAATTTGAGCGCGTACACGTCTCTTTGACGCATTGAGTTTTCTTAGTTTCATGACGTGTAGTGACAGTCAGCTAAATTGTGTGCAGCCTGAAAATTTTGAACAACAGCAGAGGGTTAATGGCGAAAAGGGGTCGAATCAGAAATAATTATTTTTTCTTACGTTTCGTCGAATCATATATAATCAGTGTGTCATGTCAGTTCGGCAGCTATAGCAGTTTTTATGACGTCGCATGACAGGCAGACGAAGTGGAGGTGGCCCAAAAAGTTTTTGACCAATCACGGATGGCTGAATGCAGAATTTGAATAGAAAAGTTTGGAACAGCTTTAAGTTATAGCGCTCATGGTTGAACGCGAACCTTTCCCAATTTCAAACTGAATCAACGTCCAAAGCCAATGACCACGCAACGAACCCTAGAAATTCTGAGCGACCCGATGCTATGCATATGTTATTCGATATCTTGTTTAGGATTCTATTTCTAGAACTTTGAAGTTGAATGAAGACACATTTTGCTAAGTTGCATAGCCTTTATTCTAGAACATGTAGCCGTTGATTACACACACACACACTCGCACTTCTACGAACGATTCTACACTTGCACTGTATTGCCTTGTGATCGCTGTGGTAACCGGTCAGAGGCTCTGTCGTCCTAACGTGACCCATTCCGCTTGCAAACGCGAGGTCAATGCTGGAACGGTGTTGTGCCCTGGGTCTCCGTAGCGTCTTCAGTTTCAAGGAGGAGCGTTCTAGCATGGGGAAACTCTCGGTTTATTTCCTGTGCCCTTTTGCCTCATCGATGTTAAAGTCACGGCACAAGAGGGTCGGCGTACTATGGCACTTTAAGGTCTTCATCGTTTCTGCCAGGAACGTTTCCGCGTCACAACGAGATGAGTTCGGTCTGATGTGCACGCTGACTGCCACAAGACCAATAGGCATCTAGACTGCACAAATGCCTCCCACATAGCTTCTGCTTGCCGTTGACGATTCAATCACTCTTTTTATTTTCGTCTTTGGTATACACAACAGAACGAAAAATCTGGCAAGAGAAAAGGCTGCTTCGTCGCAGCTTGACTGAGCTTCTGCCACCCGTACATAGGCAACTTACACCAATATACTTAGGCAAGAAATGAGCGTACAGAGAAGTAATTTCCTTGTTTTATATTTTCAAAGGTACACAGAATATGCATGTAATATAATATGAAACATCTAAGCAATAAGGAAAAACTATACAAAAGGAAACTACCTCGTGACACGTATTAGCAAATTACCATAATCGCTAATCCAACATTGTAGCATAATACTATAAGTTCTAATCGAACATCTTAGCGTAATTACATCAATATCATTTATTTAGGGTAGAAAGTTTTTTTGAAGCTAAGCAGCGATCGAATATTTCTTTCTTCTTTAGTGTTATTTCATCTATAGCTCGTGCATAGTATGCGTGGTGAACCCTTTCTGTACCATAATGTGTGCGAGAGAATAAAATCTCAAATGGCAGTTGGTACCTAAAAGGATACAACACTATGGTTTCCTTTAAACTTGCTAGGTCTAAAAACTTTTCAAGTTTGCTGAGTTGAGTACTTTGATACATTGTTAGTAATTTGTGCGTGTAAACGTTGACCTATTTTATGATTTTATGTTTTGGAAAAAGTAGATATGTATGTTCTAGAACGTAGGTGTTATCAATTGAGCGTTGTGCCTTTTTCTCTATTAATGTAAGTTTATGTAGGTTTGTAAGTGTGGTTGGCTCCCATACTGATGCAGAGTAGTACAAGTGGAAAGTCAACAAAGCGTAGTACAAAGTCGTTTAACATTGGCCGGAAGAGTGTGGCGACCACAGCTTAGCACACCGGGAGCTTTACTCAACTTAGTAGGTTTTTTATGCGCTCATTGCAATACATGTGCTCCATAAAACTACTCCGAGTAATTTTACTGACCTTTCAGTGGTGATTTGGTAAGGACCTAGGGTTATGGACCCAGTTGCTATTTCCGCACATCCCTGTGGACGAAACAGGACGCACTACGTTTTAGATTGATTTAGGTTATTCCTATTTCTTTTGCACCGCACGTAGGGTCGCTGACAAAAGGCCGTAGGTTTGGGTCCTGTTTTTTTCATATTTACACCATCTATAAGGAGTGAGCAATCATCTGCATATATAAGGTACAGGCATTGGTCAAAAATTCATACGATATTGTTTATGTAGAAGAGGGAAAATATTGGGCGTGTTGTGCTTCTTTGAGGAACTGCGAATTCAGTGTGCATCAGCCTGGATATATGTTTGTTTAATTCAACGTATTGTAGCTGGCAGTTACAGAATACCCCCCCCCCCCCCCCCCCCGCTCCCCGAATATTGCCGTCCTGGCTCTGCGACGAGCCGAGTGAACAGAACTATATGTATTGCTTGGGCTACGCGAACCTCTTCTACGGAGGCGCAAAAATAAAGAGAGAAACCTAGCAATATACAGCTTCGCTGTAAAAAGAAACGAATGAAATCCTAGTGCACCAAGAAATTTTGAACGTAATATATTTACGTTCGAAACGTAAGAACTGCTTGAATACCAAAAAAATAACATTACTACGAGCTTTGGCCACACTGCTGAGAATAAATGTTTTCACAGACCTATATATTTTAACGCGATGCCGTTAACTTGATGGAGAAAACTCGGTTTCGGTGCTGGGAGTCTTGCCGGCAACAATTGCCGTGTATAGTGCATGTGGCTCTAAATTTCTACATCTAACTGAAGTTTCTCAAGCCTTGTCTTATATTCCTTAGCAAGCTATTCTACGGAACTTTGATAATGACAACACACAAACAAATGCTGTGAAACAAAACACCCACAACTCATGCGTCTTGTTGAATCTTCTCGGACTGAAATATTAAACGTGCGAAGCCATAACAGAAGATCGGCCCATGCTAGAGGCCGCGTTTCTAAACGAAAGCTCGCCTTCGTGCATAGCCTTCACTGCCAGCGTTTCCCGGTAAACATTACGGTTACGTAAGCTGCAACTTCCCGGAAGCGTGAGAAGCAGTCAGTGATCTTTGAATACTACCACGTTCGACTTTTCAACTGGAACCGCATGATGTGTTTATTGGCACGACTGATAAGCGGCAGAGAGGCCAGGGCGTCATTTCGACGAAGGCGCCCATGAAAATCGCGTAGCTTGTTCGCGGTTAGGCCTGCTGGTATGCCCCCCCCCCTCCCCCCCCAGGTAAGTGGGAATTTCTTCACGAACGCCGATATCCCGCTGGTCCTTGGTATGCCAAACTCCAAAAGAAAAAGAACAAAATAAAAATGAAGCCAGCTCCCATGGCAACGGGATTGTTGCTGCACGAAGACAAAAACGCCATCTCGCTTGTCATCTGCTACGCGCTCACCGAGCACACACTTTCTCTGCAGGCGCCAACCGAAACCAACACCGTTTGCATTCATTTGTTCAGATAGTTTTCCTCTTTCATATTTTGTTTGGAACACCCTTCGGCCTCTAATTATCTTCTTTGACTCACAACATATGTGCCACGCATCTGTGTGAAAACTTATCTTTATTCTGTTAAAGATGCGGTAGCCAGCAAGCCGTGCAACGCGGTTATTTTGTTTCGGCATAACATAAGCAGGCAGGAAAATGCGGTTCATAACTGATCAGCAACCTATCGCACAGCAAGGTATTTAATACACAATACAATAATGTAGAGCTGAGTATTCATTAGTCAGTACAAATGGGCGCAATATGTATTACAATCATACATACCTAAGAAAGCTTCCTGCAGTTTCTCACATACAGAAAATTGTGACAGAGGCCATGTTTGTTTGCTGTGCATATCACAACTGTACCAAAGCAATCTTTTCGCAACAGTTATTTGTGAATGATAAAAAGAAGCAGATCACCATTTTTCGCATACCAGTAATAATAACTTCCTTTATCATTCCATACGACGGGCGTATTTGCTAGACCAAACAACATGCTTTACCTAGTCAATATTCTGCCGATAAATGTGCCGATAAATATACAGCAAATTATATTGAAATGGTCAATATAGTCTTTTTTCATATCAGGTTTTGTTTCAGAAAACAGCACGTAAGGCCACTAAAACTTTATTCAGATCTGTAACATTACGAAACAGGTATTAGTACGAAATTCCTGGTGAGCATATTACAGGTGCTTCTTGAAATCTGTAACGCACTTTGTTTTTTCTGTCATGATCTAGCGATAAATGGCACAGTTCCAGGAGAATAACAAACCATAGCGCTGAGTTTTTTGTTGAGAAACAGTAAATGCAGGAGAAGTATGTGTCAATCGGCGGTTGATCGTGAGTAGAGGTTGCGCAAGGACAGAGTGATGCACAAAGGCATTATTGAAAGCTAGCTTCTGGACATGGAGAAATATTTCCTAAAATCAACGCACGTCGGCTGCATTCAATGCATCAGGGCAACCTGCACAGAACAAAGCTATTGGAAATGGTTTTCCAGACCTTCCTCTAAAACGCTGAATGTAGCACTTTCTTTATTAGAGCCTATTGGGTCAGTTTTGTGTGATTTGTTTGAAGCTCAGGACAGAGGTTGAGCTATGTAACGAGTTTCGTCATTTGCTGGAGGTCGTCGGTCATGAGAAACTACGTCTCGGCACAATAAGGAGGCGAAAGCCTCCTTATTGTGTCATTTGAGTTGAGAAACAACTCGACGCCGTTGAAGCTGGTTTACAGAAGGAAACCGACGACGACTCTCGACGCCATGCTCCCGCACGTCACCGACGAAGAGTATTTCAATGTCGCCGTCTGTCTAGAGAATGCCGAAGGAGCCCGAAAGGCGGTCCCCTTGCTCATGAAGTATCATCAGAGGGCCAATAGCCAGTACAGCAATCTTCGACAGCGATACGCTGAGCGCGAGCCTGGCCGCCGTGTTTGGGTTTAGACCCCGATGCGCCAACGGGGACTTAAGAGATTTCACTCAGACACAACGCCTGGTCGCACTTTTGCCAGAGGTAACGGTGATGGTACGGTGGATCTTTAATGGCGAAACACGGGGCATGAGTTGGGCAGGCACCATTACATTGTGGAGGTAGCTGTCCCGCTCGGTGGCAACGACGAACCTTTCGGAAACAGACTTACGGATTGGGGACGCGTTTCGAGGGTTTTACCCGAGGACCAGGCCAAAATTACAAACACTGAGGAGTGGTCGACCGAGATTGTAAACAAGGTATAAAAGGCCACCAAGAAAGTCGAGACGGATGAGCGTGTACACACGAACGACAGCCGCCTGGCCCAACTCATCGCGGCCAAGCAGCCCATCCGGTCCAGGTGGAAGACGCAGCGGACAAACAGAAAGTTATGGAAGATGGTCGCCGAACTGAAGCGGGAGATCGAGTTCCACAGCAGAGTGCTATGCACTGAGCAATGGAATGAGGGTTGTAACGAAGCGGATGGCCACATACACTGCGGCAAGACGTGGAGTATGCTGAGACATCTTTTGAATACGACCACGACCAAGTCTCATTCAGTACGGCAACCTGGCCCAGATCTTCCACAGGGCGCTTGCCGAGCACGGGTAAGACGAAGTGAAGAAACACCTAGACGACAAGTATCTGCCGGCCACTGCCACAGAAACCTACGCGGACTACTTAGGCGAAGCAAATGAGTGGCTCGATCGAGACATTGAAGTATGGGAAGCTCGGAACGATCTCAACAACTATTCCGCCGGTCGTCCCGACCACGTTACCAAGCGAGGGCTGAAAAATCTTAACGAAGCGGCCATCGAGAACGTCATGGCATAATTCAACAATTGCTGGCGAGCCTGGTCACTACCCCTGCAGTGGAAAGCAGCCAAGGCCATCTTGATTCCCAATTTGGGCAAGCCATTCAACATTGAGAACCTCCGACCGATCTCGCTTACGCCCTGTGTGGGCAAGACGTTGGAGCATGTACTCACGAACAGGTGGCAGTGGTACCTGGAGGATTCGGGGCTTTACACAAGCACTGTCATCGGCTTACGAAAGAAACTCGGAACTCAGGGCGCCATGATACAGCTGAAAAATGAAATCCACGATGACACTACCAACACGAAAGAGAAGCTAGCCATCGTGGGTTTGGACCTGCAGAGCGCTTTTGCTAAAGTGAGACACTTTGCGATACTGGCCCAGGTGTCGCGGCTAAACATGGGCAAGAGAACATGCGTACATTAAGGATTTTTGAAGGAGCGGACCACCGAGATCATCGCCGGTGACCTGCGGCTCCAAAAGAAGACGCTCGGCAGTGTCGGGACCCCCCAGGGCTCGTTCATCTCGCCATTACTTTTCAACCTTGTAATGATAGGGGCGGCCGACTAGCTCTCGCAGGTCGCGGGGGTCGAACACACCTTCTATGTCGACGATATAACGCTCTGGGTCCCAGGAGGAAGCGGCAGACACATCGAGAGTACATTGCAAGAGGCGGCTGACGCTATCGAGGAGCATCTGGACGAGTTGTAGATTATTGCATATTACTTTTTCAGCGAAACTGCCAGAATGCGGTACATTCAAAACTTTTTGATAAGTTGCCATTGTATTTTTGGGGGGTGAAACTTATTTTTCATGAATTCATTTTTGTAATTTGCCCCGTTTTGATTTCTTCAATAAATTACTCAACATGTTGCAATATTTCTTAAAGCGTAACGCTAAATTAACAATGAAAGGCTGTTTTTCTAGTCTTCCCATACATGTTTTATTTTTTTCACATGCTCACAAGTAGCCCATTAGTAATCCAAGGATTACGCTGAAATTTAAATTTGTTTTTGCACTTAACAGTGACATTGTTAGCATAAACAGCTCTAGGTCGACAGACAACGCTAGAAGTGCAATCAGACAATAAAAAATCTATATGACTGAAATTCACCTTCTTTAGTGATGTTACATAAGCGAAATAAGCTACACGTGCCGTTTATATTACTTCGTGACAAATAAGTTTTAAGCAGATAAATCAAGGTAGCAAAAATAATAAAATATAAGTTTTGGTGACGTGAAGTTCAAATATACTGTAGAGCTTGTCTGTTATATGTACGTGTATTTTCTAAGCAAGGCAAAGAAGAGCGGCGCGCAAATAAATATCAGTCGATTCGATTTCATTCGAAAGAGTATTAGCGGATTCAGTGACTTGTAATATTTAGGATGTCGTAGTCTCGGATATGTCTATACGCGCACCTATAAAGTCCACCTTACCTCAACCAGAAAGCCTCCTTTGTGGGAACAGAAGACAGAGGCCAACTCAATGGCGTATATCGAGAGGTGACATTCTCACATTGACTTTCCGCTTCTTATTAAATGGGGCAGCAGTGTCGCATATAACTTCGCGGTTTTCTGGCAGCAGTGTCGCATATAACTTCGCGTTTATAGTGGCGATTGAGCTCTGTAGCCCAGCAAGGCAGATTTTTCGTAGCCAGGATCGAAACAATTAGCATAATCTGGGCACCTCGCCGGAAACGCCATTGGTGTTGCCTTTTTATACACGTAAATTTTTCTTTTTTTTGCGTGTCACTGTCTCTTTCTCTCTCTCACTTTGACATTTCCAAGACTATCTGGTTAAACAAAAGTTTGCCGCACTTTTTGGTAGCTCAGCGGAGTATTATAGCCCGTTTTTTCTTTGCTGACTTATTTAAGCACAAGGATTCGAGTTCATGATGGCAGGGTATTGATATTTGATATTTCTTCTTTTCTCCGTGCGCTTTAGTACAGATATTCTTCGCCGGCCTTCTCTGCTTTTCTTTGTTCATCTAAAGAAAGCCACTACCTCGTCAAAATACTTTGCTCTTGGCACCGATAAAACCCCCATTTGGTGAGGTGGGCTTCAGCACAGCTATCGGGAGTTGACGGCGAACGTATACATCATAAAAACAAAAATGAAAAAAGAAATATTTTGCTATATATGTACAGAGTATTCATTTTCTCAGACTTACGAGTAGTTCTCATTATGAGTGGGACTTCGGTGACCTTAAAGATATCTCACATAACCGAGACGCTGAGCGGTGATGTCCAATAGAAGGGCAGTAAAAGAAAAGAAAGTGGTGAGTTTCTTTTGTGGACTCGTGACCTCGATAGCCGCATTCCCGTCATTACTTATCTCTATTGCACGATTATCTCATAGTGCGGCTGTGGGCTCGTCCAATGGCCGGTGCTACAAGCTCTGTAAGCATCCTGATTTTCAAAGGACTGGCTGTGTGTGAGCACAGTGACGTTCTTGAGGCACGTTTACCTTCTCGTAGTTTCGAGTTTCACGACTGCCAAATTGAAATGTGGCACACCTCACCAGGGAATAATATTGATAACATTTCAATAAAGAAGAAGGCAATTAATTCGGAAAAAGAAAGTTAGCTTGAAGTGTTGAGCTGACTTGCACTGTCATCTTACAGGCGGATCAGAACAGGCCGTCCACCACTGCAGGAGGTCTCCCTGGGGTTGTAGCATCCAAGCGCCTCGAAAAAATCGGTATACCCTCTGCCTCTGATTCCTTTCGGGGTTTGGTGCAAGGCTCGCCAGGGCACACCTTCTGGATATAAATCTCCTGAAGCCCAATACACAACAAGCGAAGAGCGCTCAACTAACCACGAGAAATGCTTGGCTTATACGCTGTTCCAATATTGCATTTTTGGAAATAACATATGCCGCCCTCGTTCGGCTGGCCCAAGAAAATACCATAATTTTAAGACTAACGAATGGAAGAACCGGATTTCAGTGCACCCTTCATAGGAAGCTAGAATCTGCCGTTTTGTTTATCTTAATAGAGAAAGTTACGGCATGTAATAAAAAAGTTAGAATCAAGAATAAAACAGCAATAAACGCATCTGAAGAAAACCTAAATAGCATGCCCGCACTGTTGTGTAGCACAAGATAACTATGGCTAATACCCTCAGCCATATACAGATTGAAAAGCCCTCTTCTTGTACCTCGGGGACAGGACCTGCTGCTGAGTAGCAAGGCATCAAAGGACGCTTCTTCCGTCTTATGGACACACGTGTGCAGTGGACACTAAGGACAATGGATCATTTCCATGGAACTACGACCTTGACAGATAGCACTGCCATCTCAGTATCATCCATACAACGTAAGGGGAAGAAAATATGACGTGTCTTCTCTGCGACCGTTCGTGTTAAACGAAATCAACTCATAATACAAATCCCCCAGTCACAAAACATAACATACTAAGAAATAAAAATAACGCGTTTGATTCCTAAACACAATGGCAATAACGTAATAAAGCTGAACAACATGGAGACAAGTAAAGTTTTTCCAGACAATGTTTCTTCGTTAAAATCCCATCAGCAAAATTCTCACTTTATCTGTAGCGTTCAGCACGCTAAGGAAATTGCAGCAGTAAGTATTAAACAGCTTAAGCATATTATGCAAAACTTCGTTGTTGTTTCTGCAGCCCTTTTCACAAAATGCGTATCTGCCCTCATAGAAGTTTTTCTTTAATAAGGTTATGGCCAACGCTGCATACACACCACACATACTTGAGAAATGGCACCAACCCAGACACGCTACGATTGCGAACACTCATACCCGATGCCCACATTGCCAGGAGTCATGCATATCAGACTTGCAACACCTCATTTGTAGCGTGCAACTTTTTCACAAGGGAGACCCAACGTTCAACTTTTACTACACGGAGACATTAGAACACTAGGAATTGGAATACAAACTAACCATGACGCACAGAAAGCCATTGAGACATATGCAGACAAAGTGGCCAGCTTCGAATAGTGTAGAAGGGGTCTACCAGTCCGCGTGAGAGCGGCGGAACTGAACATGCACCTGAGTCTGCATAAAGCGGAAGATCCAAGAGTGAGATGAAGATCTGCTTCCGCCAACAGTCCGGGAAGCCATATACCTTTTCCTCCTAATCTCCAACAGCGGCCTATAGCCGCCCTCTTCCTTAAAATAAAGGCTTTATTCATCTATAGCTTTCGGCACGTCAAGGAAATCGGAGCACTCAGTATTGAACAGCTGAAACATATTATATAAAACTCCGTTGTTGTTTCTGCAGCCCTTTCAAGAAAATGCATATCCGCCCTCATAGAGTTTCATACACAAATTGCTAGAGGGAACTCCGGCGCTAATATCTACGGGAGGTGGACTGAGCGCGGGTGTGACACGTAGCTCAGCATGGCCTTGTGTATGAAACACGAGGATTTGCCCAAACTTTGTTCCTCTGGCTTCAAATAGCTTCGTGACTTTGTAAACTTGTCATTTTCAACAATGTACCGCGTAATAAATATTTCAATAAAAATTATTGAAATTGTCCGACGATAGAGTTGGAGCCCAAACTTCTAGCACAGACTCCAGATATTGAAACCTTTACGCCACGGACGCATGCATCGACAAGCGACATATAATGCCCTTATGAATTTATCGCGGGCGAACCAGTGCCTTCAGACGCTTGGCATGTTTCAATTGGGCCAACCGGACAAGCATAACCGTTTCAATTAATAGCAATGGTTTGTGTTCGCAGCGTCTTCTGCGCTTAGAAACGTATAGACTGCTTTGAAATTTACGACAATGAAGGCACACGAAGCGTAATAAACGAATCCAAAAGAACGTCTCAATCGACAAGTACGAAGATGTGTAGAGCACACTAGAAAGCGACACCAAGACGTCATTCCAGCACTGGAGTTCTTTCTCAACTGATCTTTTCTGCATTCGTTTCCTAACCAATTCAGCTCCCGCGCCGCTTGTGGCATCGCCTGACCGCGTCTTCTTGACCAGGGTGATCGCATCGATGTCGCTGGCGCTACATAGCCCCCTCTAGAGAGCAGGCGGTGTCAAATGTGGAACATGGATTAAACACGTCAGAATGCAAATGAATGCACGCATCTCGCACCTCATTAGCATGCTCACACTTTCATCGTGCTAATACATTTCTTAAGTCAGTTTCATCTTATCAATATCTCGGTGTTCATATCTATAGTGACTATCATGGAAGCATCATGTAAGGTACATCATCGCCAATGTCAACCGTTCACTTGGGTACTTTCGAAGAAATTTCTATATGGCACCCTCATCTCTTAAAAGGCTTCTCTACAACACTTAAATGCGTTCGTCACTTGAATACTCATCATCTATCTGGGATAGCAGCGGCACTATGCTGGTAAACGAACTTGAAAGAGTGCAAAATCTTTCCAATTGCTTCATATTATCCAATTACAAACGGACAGCCAGTGTTACCATGACGAAGTCACTGCTTGACTTTTCGGAACTTACCATTCGGCGTAAAATAGCCCGGCTCACTCCTTTTTATAAATTTATAAAATTTATTATCACAACAATCATCTTCGTGCACAGTTTTATAAAACGAATATTTTCATATCAGCTAGAATTGATCACCTCCAAAAAGTTGATCTTCCTCGTTGCAGAACTGTGACCTATTCACATGCATTTTTACCTAAAACCACGTGCGATTCGAATCAGCTGCCAGAAGCAGCTACTGCTATGACGGATACATCGCGCTTTAAGAGCCTTTTGAATAACATGCTTAATATTGCGTGTTCATTTTTATTCAATTTGTTCCTTTCTATAGCCTTCTTTATTTCCAGATCTTGAAATTACTCTGCTTTTTCTTAGTTGCCACTGTACATCTTTTGTATTTATTTGTCGATTGTTCTTAGTGCTTATTCTTTTTGTATCAACTGTTTCTTTGTATCACTTTGGCCTGTAATATGCTCCTCCACTCTATAATGTGCAAACTTGAACGATATCTGCGAACGATATCAGCACGTTCATACAACTCGTCGAACTGAAGTAGCCTGAGCAACGACTGGAATGAATACTTCCGCGCCCGAATTCAGGGATGCCACTGTGGGAGTCGCCTCGCAGTAGGCTGTCTTCAGCCGGTCAGTTGCGAGGGCGTCAGGTTCGCCATGATTGTCCACGATGTATTTGGGCTCAATCTTTCCCGTGCGGGAAAAGGTCCGAGGTAGCTTAGGTGGAGAGCCGGCCGAGCGGGTTCATAGCGCACGAAAATGTGTGTTGCATTTCCAAGTTCAGTTGAAAGGTAAGGTGTGCGTGCTAAAACTGGAAGCATCGGAGAAGGTTTTAGACAGCGGATGAGGTCGCGAAGAAGGTGCATATATTCGCCTGTAGACAGAGCCGACAAAGGTGGTTGTGGTGAAGGGTCATTGGGCAGACGAGGAGGAGCACCGTACACGAGCTGCTCACTCGAGCACCCTATAATCGGTTTCGAGGCACATTGGATACCAAAAAGAAACAGTGATAGACGTTGAATGCATTGCGATGGCGTGCCGTGAGCATTCGGCACCCGCATTGAATTTCGATGAAAACGTTCCACGAGGCCATTGGTTTGGGGATGGTAGGCAGCCGCGCGCAGACTATTCGCGGCAAGCAAACGCAGCAGCTGTTCAAGGAGAGTGGACTCAAATTGCTGTCCTCTGTCGCTAACAATTTTGGTAGGGCATCCGAAGCGGGAAACCCATGTTGTGACAAAAGCTGCCGCGACCGTTGGAGCAAAGCTGTCCTGAAGTGGGCGTTGCTTCTGGCCAACGGGTAACCCTGTCGATAGATGCGAGCAGGTAGCGAAATCCCTGACACGGTGGTAGTGGTACAACAATGTCAATGTGGGCAACCTCGAAACAACGAATAGGTCGGAGAATTTGGCGTGCTGAACGAGCAATATACCTATCAATTTTTGCACGTTGGCAGGGTACACATGCAGGAACCCCGTCGCGTACGTCGGCGTACATCCGGGCCCATACGTAGCGCAATGAGCTAAGGCGTTGTCTGGCACAAACACAACGTGAGCGAGCTGGTTCAGTGTGGCGAAAAGCTGCTTTCGTAAAGTGCTGTACACAAATGTTTTCGGTGTTCCTGTAGAAGTGTCGCAGACGGCTGTGACACCATCAAGCAGGATATCGTTCAAATGCAGTGCTGTTTTGGTCAAGCGCAGTTGAAGGTCCTTAGCAGCATTAACATGATGAGCGCCGAGTGTGAGTGTATGTAGATCGAGTGGCGCCGGATGTGCAGGCGGTGTTACGGCATTCACATTGCTCAGGGTGCCCGCAGGTACATGGTTGCGTGCTCGTGCTCGCGTGCGTGGGAGAGAAGACTTGTGGCTCCATCTGTTCGTGACAGTGGTACTGGTTTAATATGGGCACCATCGTGAGCCGATCAGGCAGCGTCATCCCCACTGTGATTTTCGGAAATTTCGCAGAGAACCGCTATCCACTGGTAGATGATATTGTGCCCCTTGTCGATTGTGTGATGGGGAAATTATTGGATGTCTGCGACTAATTTCACATTAGGTGCGTGGTTGAAAGTGGACACCAGACACTAGAGAGCTTCCTTCGAGTCACGAAAGATGGATCAGGGATGTGATAATTAATGACTAATAAACTCCAGAACAGCACGGATATCTGCGACTTCTGCAGACGACAATGATGTAATGTGAGACGTTTTAAATTTGATGGTAACAGATTTTGCGGGAATCACTAGTGCTCCAGCTGAACTTTTAGAGGAGATGGAACCATCCATGCAAACGTGGATTCCTTGTTTGTGCTTGTCATGTAATAATGAAAGCATAATTTGTTTGAGGGCGATAGATGACATTTCTGTTTTTTTTTATTCCGGGAGTGACAAGAAGGGCCTGGAGTGGATGGAGGCACCAGATCGGTACAGATGGTCTTGCGTGGAAGTCTCATGGTTGGCGGCATTTACCCTGCTAAACAATGAACGAGGTCGAGTGGCAGGAAGGGAGGCAAGATGATGCGATGATAGGCGGGCGAGGTGCCTGATGTGCATCCTTAAAACGTCGACTTGAATATACGTATTGATGGGGGGTCATGCGCGAGAGCGATTGTTGCTGCCGTGGATTCACACCTGGGAAGGCCAAGACAAATTCGCAGAGCTTGAGCTAGCACAGACTGGAGGGCACGGAGCTTCTAACCGGTCCCACAAAGTACAGATAACCTATGGCGCAGGAGACCCAGCAACCGTGCGTTATGGAGTTGCAGCATCGCCCCACAGCAATGTGAGTGCGAGCACAACGCACCCCATGATCTTGCTGCAAGAAACCTGAGCGTAGGTGTACTAAGTGAGTAAGTGAAGAAGCTCTATTGAAAGGCCGGTGAGGACGTGAACTCTTCATGCACCCGACTAATCCCACGTCAGGACCGGCAGGTCAAGCCCACTGGCGCGGTCGCAGACAAGCCGGACAGCCAGGATTGACTTGTCTAGAAAGAGACCACGCCGAAGCGAGTCCCACTGCTCCTTGATGAACTTGGGGTACGTCGACCGACCCGCACTCCCAGAGCAGGTATGCTAGAGTGGAGGTCTGCACGCCGGATAAGTAGGCGTCGTCGTGACAAATGTCCTGAAAAGCCACGAAGAGGACTGATAGAAACGGATATGTCCTGGTCCTTAGAAGTCTTAGCGAAACGGCTTGCGCCCTATTAAACTTGGGGTGAAGGGGTGAAAAGAGCCTTCTAGACGTGAAAAAGAATTTATTAACCACGCTGTGAGTAGCGGGAGCATCCCTGTCGTCGTAGGGAGGACGGCAGTCGGCGCTCCATCCAGAGAAAGCGCAGCCGGTGACACCACGCGCAAACTCGTGAGCAGACTAATTGAGGTCCGGGGGAGCACCCTCGACCGGCCCTGCGGGAGCGGGAAACCAGTGAATCGAATGATGCGTGAGAGCATATGGACCCGAGCCGCTAAGAAGACGAGCAGCTTGATTGACGATGCAAATCTTTAGAGAACTTCCGTTTTCGAATCGCGATAGATCTCTCAGCCACGGCCGTCTAGCAGGGCGAGGGCGATGTCGGCTTGCACGTGGGCTAGCATGACTAGTTTTCTTTTTAGGTTTGATACATGAGGACTCCAGGAGAGGTCTCAATCTATTATCACCCCTAGAAAGCGGTGCGTCTTCTCGTTATCAATAGGCTGTCCATTATTCTGACGACGTATGGTCTCATTGCTTTGAGCGTGAGAGCGATCATAGGGCACTTCTCGGAGGACACCTCCAGACCTCGTGCTCGAAGATAACCTGGTGTAAGTGTGGCCGCTTTTTGGAGTTAGGAGCGTACCTGGGGACGCGTCGCTCCTCATAACCCAATGCATATACCGTCTGTATAGAGCGACATATCGAAGCATTGGGGAAGGGTGTGTACATGGTCAATGTGCACGAGGTTAAATAGTGAGGGGCTGAAGACTCCACCTTGTGGTACGCCACGGTAGGTGTTGTGTTGTGATGACGCACATATCCTTCATGTAGCTGGTATTTGTGGACTGCCTTTGTTTAGCTGGCTGTCGATCCTAAAATCTAAGCTGAAAGCTTTAAATAAACGGTAAGAGGCACTTCTGGTCCCAGACATCATCTACAGTTTTTAAACGACAATTATGGCTTTCAGTTCTAAACAATAAAGCAAACATTAGAGAGATGAGGTGTAAAATGTCTAGGAGGTATAAAATCCCACACGCTTGAGCACATTCTAAATTGTATTATGTTGAACAAATACCGGTACGTAAACCACTACACGTTTTAAAAATGGCTTTATTGACATAGTACTGGTACTGGCGTGGCTCTTGCTCAAAATCATGGGCTATATGGTGCTCAGCTTGTGGCGCATTTAGAAAGACGGCGTTTCACGCAACGACCACCAGAACATTCACCAACCAGGCAGGGGAAACCTTGCCCAGTTTTGGCGCCACCGCTTGCTAGCTGGAAAAAAAAAGGAATGCAAATGTGGTAATGAAAGTTACTAGATAGGAGACAATGCAGAGCACGTGAACGTGCCACCTTGATGAAGAATGAAGAAAACACTAGACACACTTTGCAGGCTATTTTACATCTGATACGTGGAGAATACGAAAAATCGGACACTCTAGCTGGGATGTCAAAGCATTGAAATCAATAGCAAGGTATTTCGGTGCGTTGAAGGTGCTTCAAATAGGTTGTAAGGATAGGCGGGTGCGATATATTGGGGCAATATAACAAGAAAGCATGCTGCTAAAACCTGCATACCCGCGTTTTCCTCTGCTGAGTCAGCGGAGGCGCTGGCTGCAGAAACGCTTACGGTTTTCTTTCTGTCTCACCTGGTGCACCATTCAAGTGCTATGCCTAAACGTCGGTACTAGGATAACTCCTTATGCCAGTGTTTTGAGACGCGTAATCACTGCTGCCGGGGCGCTATTTCTGAGGATCTACGAGAGCTTCAGTTCTCGCGTTATGAACTGACGTCGTTACGAATTATTCATTGTTCATTGAGTTCTTCTTTCAATTCAACATTCAGTGTACTAAGAGATTGTTCAATAAGCGTTCGATCATACATATTGATTTTTTCATTGCAATTACTGCACGCGCTTAGAGTAAACGAACAAAAGAACTACAATTACGCTGCCTACCCCTGGCGATTTCTAAATGTTCTGTATGATGGGAGAAACAGATCGTATAATAATAGCATTTGTGCCTAATAGTACTTCGTTCTAGGTTAGCACTTGTCCATGTATGCACCGCCGGCCTTCTCTTGCATTTGTGCTTGCACAGTCGCTAGACCTTCGCACCCAAAAGGCCAATATCAACTAATGAGTTTTCCTATTATTCAACGAACCACGTTTTATTCCTTTTAGCACGACAATGGTGCCGGCTACAAAGGTGAGCATGAACAGGCAGTTTTACAGTGCCAAATACAGCTCATAGAAAACTAGCTGCTAAGAACGAAAAACAGACGTACCAAGCAAGGTGCGTTGTCGGGACGCTGAGCGCCCAATACATCTGTGCAGTTTTCGTGCGTTTTCCCTATGTTATAAGTATAAGCACAGAGAAAAATAGGAGTATTAAACAAAACCATGACAGACTACATTTGGAAACAACTTGGAACGTTACAACACCACCAATGAAAAACGCCTGATTTACTGCCGTAGAAACACAAGTAGGAGTGGTTAATCATTGAATATGACCACCATATTTCGCAAAATGAAGCTCAGGTCGACGCCGCAGTGTTGCTATGCATGGGCACGCCTTAAGCTAGGTCTCTGCCCTATTGGGCAAGCATTTGAATCCTGGCAGTAAACGATGATGGCAACTGGGGCGCTGGCACTGTCCGAAGCCTGCCGCTAGAACACAAGTCTGGTTACGACTTACGAATATGAATCACAATGCAAACTGCTACTTCCTAGTGATATCGGTTGATATTCGCTATGGTATGACAAATTACTAGTCAGTCCATTTGTAGTATAAGATCAGTAAACAGAAAGGGCCAGAGATCAAAGGCCGCATGGCGTTAAACAAACGTCACCAAATAAATCAAAAACCTGAAACCACACATGACAACAAATTCCCGTGGGGTCAACATACGTACATATCTAAACATGAATTTTCTAAGATATCTTGCAATGACTTAGTGTTTGTATTTCCAGCGAAGCTGTATATGCCTAAAATTTCATGTATGTTTAGTGTGCGTCAACAAAACTTATCATCACTAGCAATGGGTCATACCCAGGTAAGAAAGCAAAAATGCAATGACTCGAACACCTGTAAGGCCGAGGCTACAATCGCTCACTATACGAGACTACAAGCACTCCGCGAACTTGCATTATACACGCTTAATATCTTGGATTCAAATAGAACCCGTCAGAAATATAGCGCTGATAACAACAGATACTACACTTTCACCCGCATTGGCCCGGCTTTGTCAGAGTTCCAAGTGCTTGGGCATCTACGTTTCTTTCCGACCGCGCTCCCGGGGTGGCACTACCGTCGAAACGTGGCGTATGTTATGTTTCTCCGGGGCAGTGGGTTTGTGGTCAACGCAAATATATATATATATATATATATATATATGTATATATATATATAGCACAGCAAGTGAGTTCGCGCAGTTGTTCCAAATTCTGTGTCACTCCTGTGCCGCGTGTTAAAGAGTTTTGCTGGTTATCCGCTTTTTCACAGTGGAATGACTCATAATTTTTTGATTTAGGTCTGAAAGTGACTTATTTGGAGATAAAAGAAACTTCAGTGAATTGCGCAATTCTTATGCACGTAAAATCACGTGATTTTCGATACAGTGTGCGACCTCGTTTGATATACCGGGGGTATACCTTTCGCCACATAGTTAACAGCGGGAGTGTTAGCGATGAGTGTGTCAGAATTCTTCAAATGGTCATACATACCACCGAGCACTGTAAAGAGGAAACAGTAATGGAGAGTTCTTCAACAGAACAGAATACGAGTTGCAAAAATCATTTTTTGTTTAGTTTGGCAATCTCCTGTGTTCAGTTACAGTTGTTCACTAAAGTGCATGTTATATAAATTTGATGTGAAACATCAGTAAACATTAAGCAAACCGCCTGCTCGCGGTGAATGTCTACCTTAATTGGAATTTCTTTTAAGCAATGAAGAGGTTACACGCCAGATGAACAACGCAGAGACGCGATATGTACGACGCGCGTATACAGCCATGACGCTCTTTCAAGCTTTTCTCTGGACCCCTGCGCCATCTAACGTCACCGCCGCAAGGACCGCGTGTGGTGCGTGAGTTATTGTATTTTCAGTCTAGCTTGTCTGAATATATATGCCATGAGCTGCATTCTTCGTTGATTCGGAAAGGGTTTAATTATTTTAATGAAATTAGCATTCTTAAACCACTTCACGCAGTTTCCGGGGGCTGACTGTGTTAATCAACGTATGCCTCTAACCGATTTCCCGCTCACCTCAGCCACTGCGCAGTGAATGGTCCAATCGGCAGCACATCGGGCTGTTATGCTAGGGGGCTGGACACAAACCATTAGACGAACTATGGGATCCTTGGGCATGTAGCACTGTCTACCTATTTGCCACTCTTCAACGAACATTTTGATGCCGACAGAGGCCCCCGGGCATGACAGAATGGGTATGTCATCATCATCATCAGCATATTGTTACGCTCACTGCAGGACGAAAGCCTCCCCCTGGAATCTCCAATTACTCCTCTCTTGAGCGAGCCAAATCGAACTTGCGCCTGTAAATTTCGAAATTTCAACAACCAACCTAGTTTTCGGTCGTCCTCGACTACCCTGCCTTTCCTTAGCACTCATTCTATAACGTTACCCTCAGCGTCGCATGTCCTGTCAAGCTGCATTTTTCCTCGTAAGTCCAACCAGAATATCGGCTATGCCAGTTTGTTCTGTGATCCACAGAGCTCTCATGTCTTTTAGGAGAGAGAGAGAGAAACAACTTTATTTAGTCCCCTGCAGAACGACACCATGTCTAAATGGCACAGCGACGCGGGCTCTCACGTCTTCTCAGTGGGTGGTCTCTGCTCAACTCCAGCGCGTGTTACTCCCGCGGTCGGTTGCCCTGAAAGGCAACGATCCGTCGGTTTCGCTCGGCCTTTGTCTTTCTTGTCCCCACCGAGACCTGCTGGACGGCCCAGGTTCGGGTTTCGTGGTCGTAGCATTCCGCCGCAGCCTCGAATCGCGGCGGAATCGTACCTGTCGAAGCTTCGTCGGGGAACTTGGTGCAATCCCATAGGATGTGTGTTAAGGTGGCCCTCTCCCGCTGGCACAGGCGGCGCACATCACTCACATATACCATCGGGTAAAAATGATTCATTAACCCTGGGGTGTGTAAGGAACCAGTTTGTAATTGTCTGAACAGCACCACTTCCGCTCGGCTCAGCCCCGGGTGCGGGGGTGGGAAAGTGCTTCGAGCCAAGCAGTGAAACTGCGTAAGTTCGTTGAACGTCGGCATGCGGTCCTTGGCACTACACGACATTGGACGGTCGGTTGCAGCGGCGCGGTTGGTTAGCGCTCGCGCCACTGCATGTACCGTCTCGTTGAGGTTGTCGTGCTTCTCCGACCCATCGTTGCCCGCGTGCGCCGGGAAGCACTTGATTTTAACATGCCTATTCTCTCGTTATAGGTCAGCCGAGCACAGAATGCGCACAGCCTCTCCACCCACTTTTCCCTTGGCATAATTCTGCACTGCACTTCGCGAATCACACAACACCGTTTGGAACCCGGGGTCGGCAATGGCCAGGTGAATGGCCACCTCCTCCGCCACACACGCCTCTCGGACCCGTAAGCTCGCAGCTGCCCTCGTCGCACCGGACGACGCCTCAATGACGGTAGCTACGAACGCCGCGCTGTCTCCCTGGTATTCTGCCGCATCCACGAACCTTGCGTGCTCGTCCTTGGAGTGAAAGTCGATGAGGGCCTTGGCCCTCGCCGCTCTTCACTCCTTGTTAAACTCCGGGGTCGTGTTTCTCGGGATGAGGTCTACCCGAATCCAGCGCCGGGTCCCGTCCGGGACAGGAACGTCGCTGCTCGTCTTTCTCGTCCTGGACGTGAAGCCCAAGTATTGAAGTATGCGCCTGTCGGCTTCAGTCATAGAGAGCCGCTCCAGCTGAGCGGGCCGTGGCGCTTCCGCAATTTCGTCGAGGGTATTGTGTACCCCCAGGCTCAGCAGCTTGTTGGTGTTCGTACACTCGAATAGTCCGACCGCCGCCTTGTAAGCTCGGCGTATCAGGGCGTTGATCTTAATCTTTTCACACTGCACCAGTTGTGGAAGGCTGCAACGTAGGTGACGTGGCTGACTACGAAGGAGTGCACAAGCCAAATCAAGCTTTCCTCCTTCATCCCGCCCTTGCGGTTGGCGACCCCTCTGGTGAGACGTATTGCGTAGGTAATCTTGGTTGTAAGGCGGGAAATGGTCGCCCCGTTGCCCCGTTCCTTGTCTATAATCATGCCAAGCACCGGAATTTGTCGACCTCCGGGCTCACTTGGCCGTTCTTCGTTACGACCTTGATGGCCTCGTAATCCTTTGGTTCGCTCTTGTTACGTCTGATGTACTTCGGTGGTAACACCAGCAGTTCTGACTTGCTCGGTGAGCAGATAAAACCGGAACCGTTTAGCTGGTCTTCGATCTCGTTGGCGGCTTCTTGCAGCGTGCTCTCAATGTGGCCATCGCTGCCTCCCGGAACCCACAGCGTGATGTCGTCGGCGTAGATGGTGTGCAGGACCCCCTCGACTGGAGAGAGTCGCTTGGCCACCCCGGTCATCATCATCATCCTCATCATCATCATCATCCTGAATAGGCCCACTGCAGGACAAAGGCCTGTCCGATACTTCACCAACTACCCCGGTCATGTAATAATTGTGGCCATGTTGTCACTGCAAACTTCTTAATCTCATCCGCCCACCTAACTTTCTGCCGCCCACTGCTACGCTTCCCTTCCCTTGAAATCTATTCCGTAACTCTTAATGACCATCGGTTATCTCCCCTGCTCATTACGTGTCCTGCCCATTCCTACATCTTTTTCTTGATTTCAACTAAGACGTCATTACCTCGCGTTTGTACCCTCACCCAATCTGCTCTTTTATTATCCGTTAACGTTACACCCATCATTCTTCTTTCCATACCTCGTTGCGTCGTCCTCAATTTAGGTATATTCGTAAGCCTCCAAGTTTCTACCCAATACGTGAGTACTGGTAAGATACAGATGTTATATACTTTTGTCTTGAGGGATAGTGGCAACCTTCTGTTCATGATTTGAGAATGCCTGCCAAACGCCCCCCAGCCCATTCTTATTCTTCTGATTATTTCAGTCTCATGATCCGGATCTGTTGTGACTACCTGCCCTAATTAGATGTATTCCCTTACCACTTCCAGTGCCTCATATAAAGCTTCAGTGCCTCATATATACCACTTCCAGTGCCCCGATCATAACGAGGTTGAATAACAACGGCGAGATGACCGAGCCCTGGAGTGTCCCGACACTGCCGAGCATCTTCTCTTAGAGCCATAGATCGCCGGCGCAGAGCTCGGTAGTCCGCCCCGTCAGAAAGTTCTTGATGTAATTGTACGTTCTTGCGCCCATGTGGAGTCTGGACTCCTGGGCTAGGATCGCAAAGTGCTTCACTTTGTCGGAGGCGCTCTGCAGATCCGGCCCCAGGATGGCCTTGACTTTCGTTAGGGTGTCATCGTCAATGATATCTTTCTTCAACAGAATCATCGCGCCTTGGGTGCCGAGGCAACGCCGAAACCCGATGATCGTGGTAGGGTATAGTCCCGACTCCTCCAGGTAGTCCTGCCCCCTACACATGAGGACGTGCTTCAACACCTTGCCCACGCAGGACGTGAGCGACATGGGCCAGAGGTTGTCCGTGTTCGGTGGCTTGCCTGGTTTGGCTTGGGGAGCAACAAGTGCTGGGGCAGTGAACCCGCCCTCCAGCACTTGTTGTAATAATCGGTGAGGTTCTCGATGGCCGGATCGCTGAGGTTCTTGAGCGCTCTGTTCGAGATGTGATCCGGGCCGGTCACCGACTTGCTGTTTAGTTTGTGCAGGACAGCTCGCACCTTCTCGACGCTGATGTCGTGGTCGACCTTCTCGTTGGCTTGACCGCCGTACTCAGAATGCCTTTCCGTGGGTTTAACCGGGAGGTACTTGCTGTCTGTGCGTCTGATCACTTCGGCTTCCCCGTTTTCCTTGACTGCTCGGTGAATTATCTTTGCGAGGTGGTGGCGTTGGTGGGATTTTGTTTTAGTCTCATCGAGCAGATGCCGCATCATGTTCCAGGTCTTGGCGCAGTACATCTACCCGTCCGCAGCGCTACAGATTTCGTTCCATTGTTGCGTGCAGAGCACCCGACAATGGACTTCGATGGCGCGATTCAGCTCCGCCACTTTCTTCCTTAGGCACCGATTTAGTCGTTGCTTCTTCCACCTGTTTAGGGTAGATTGCTTTGCTTCGATTACGTGCGCCAGGCGGCGGTCAACCTTGTCGACCTGCTCATCCGTTTCTGTGATCTTGGTCGCCTCCTTGATCTTCCCCGCGATGTGGGCTTACTATTCTTCTATGTTCTCGATTTCCTCCACCTCCGTTGGTAACAGGCTAACGAAGGCATCCCAATCCGCAAAATTATGTTTCTGGTGTCCCCCGAAGCCTTGGCCTACTCCGGTATGATGATTTCTACGATGTAGTGGTCGCTGCCGAGCTCAGACTCCGTGTTGCACAAGGAGATATCTCCTTTCTCGTCGTTCTTCACGAACGTGAGGTCCGGCGCCGTGTCCCTGGACACAGAGTTCCCAATTCTCGTAGGATCAGTCGGGTCTGTTATGAGGTTGAAACCTAAGTCTATTGTATCTTGGAGCAGGTCTCACCCCTCGGCCAATTGCTTGTTACATCCCTTGCCGGGTGCGCTGCGTTGAAGCCCCCGCAGGCGACGAGCCTGTGAGTCCCCACCACAGTGCTGGCTCTGTGAAGGAGCGTCTCGAATTGTTGCTTCCAGTGGGAAGGGCTACTGTACAGGTTAAGCAGAAATGTGCTATTCTTTTGTTTCTAGCCTGTAACGACCTCGATGAGAGTGCATTCCATTTTACTGTTGTGCAACTCGTGCTCAATGAACGTGAGTCCCTTGCGAACCAATGTGCATATCCTTCTACCGCCGCTGACCTTCGGAGACTTGGCGTATACCCGATAACCGCGTAGCGATCCCGCATCAGTGCGAGTCGTCGCTAATATCATGATTATATCGGGCTTGCGTGCTACTTGTGTTATGTGATGCTGCAAGACTGGCCTCTTGCTAGCGAAACCGTAACAGTTCCAGTGCCAGGTCACGAGACCCTTCACTGCTGTAGTTTTTGCTGATGATGGAGGGGCCATGATTGTTGCAGATTGTACTTCTGCTTTAGTTGCTGTATTGCGTTCGTTAACTGCTGACACGTCCGCTCGATGGCGGCGAACCTGTCGTTAATAATCTTGGTGAAGGTTGTCTGGTTAAGGGGTTCCAGGGTTTGGTCTACCTTGTCTTTGAGGTTGTCTACCCGGTCGTTGAGCTTGCGCTCCTTCAGGTTCTCGATCCCTCGTCTCTTGTGTGCCGGTTCCTTCTCTGCGGATGTTGGTGGTACAGCACTGCTGCTGCTGGGTGTGGGTTCACATGATACCGCTTGGGGCGTTTCGTTATTGGTCGAACGGGTCGTCAGAAGCTTCCTGATTTCAACGATCTCGTTTGCCATCTTGCTAATAGTGGCCTCTTATAGCACGTATATCGTCGGGAGTACTCACCACCTTGATGTTTTGTTCCAAGTTGGGGCCGAAGGTGTCCGCTGCCCCGTCCTCCCTTGATACGTTCACCTCCGTCATGATGGCTGATGCCTCGGTGGCGGTCTGAGTCCTCGCGATTTTAGGGCCTCCCCGAGGCCGTACTATCCCCTTGGTCTCCTCCCCCGGTAGAGCGTCCGGCATCCTTGCTGCCCTCATCATCGAAGCTTTCACGTTCCTGGCAAAGTTCTTCGTCGTAGGTCTTGACTGGCGAGCGGCAGTCTACTAAGAGGAAGCTTTAGCTCGGGCCTAACTCTAACGTGGCGTATATAAATACTTGTTAAACGCAAAAACGTTTTTCTGAGACAAACCCTCGACCGATTTTAATAAACTTTCGTGCATTTTAATTCTAGTCACTATTGGAAGCAGAATTTTGATTTATTGCGTGAATTCGGTTTAAAAGATTTCCACGTAATTCCAACCAAAATATCGGCTATGCCAGTTTGTTCTCTGACCCACAGCACTTTTTTGTCTCTTAAGAGCAAGCTTTAGCTCGGGCTTAACTCCAACGCGACCTATACAAATGCTTATAAAACGCAAAAAAAAAACGTTTTTCTGAGATAGCGCCTTCACCGATTTTAATAATTGTTCTTGAATTTTCGAGAGAAAATTACATTCTAGTGACTATTGTAAGCATAATTTCAATTTAATGTGTGAATTTGGTTTAAAATGGTTTCAAAAATTAGAAAGTTTGAAAAAATGGAAGCAGGAAGTTTGCAATTTCATAGCTCTGCGTCAACAACACATATCATGGTTTGGTCTTTGAAGTCTAACAAATTCAGTGTGTCATTATATAGCTTACGTGAATTTGTTACCTTGTATACAAGGGTTCTGCAAAAGCTGCATATTAATATTACTAAATCTTCAGAGATTCATGTTTAACATATTGTAAAGAAGCAGACGCGCCCCTCTGTATGTGCCGACTGAAGAGGAAGACGAAGGACCGTGCCGTGATCGCGAGTGAGCCCCGTGTGACGGACAGCTCTTGCAGTGTCTTGATATACCTAGCGTTCCACAAAGTTCTGAACGAAAATAAACCCCGTCGCATTTGCTGCAGCTTGCTGAGGTCCTTCGCCTCATCCTGTAGCTCCGCACTCGAAACCTGCCAACAAGATCGCCCTATGCCTGATTCCGCCAACTCGTTGCCTCCACCACTGGCTGCCGCTCTCATCTGCGCCGGCGTTCCTCGAGAATCCGACACACCCATTTTCAGTGGGACCGCTGAACACGACGTGGAAGACTAGCTGTCATCGTACGAACTTGTAAGTGCCCATAACAAATGGCATTACCAGTCTAAGCTGACCCACATGCCTTTCTACCTCGCCGACGTAGCTAAACTTTGGTTCTTCAACCACGAATGCGACTTTACAAGCTGGTCAGTGTTTAAGACTCTTTTTCCGAAGTGTTTGATGACCCAGTTGTGCGTAAGCTACGCGCTGAGCAGCGTCTACGCCAGCGCGCCCATCAGCCTGGAGAGACATTCCCCAGCCATAGCGAGGATGTTCTCAACTTGTGCAAGCGGGTACATCCCAGCATGTCAGAGGATGACAAGATCAGGCATATCCTCAAGGGCATCGACGACAGCGCATTTTAGATGTTGCTAGTCAAAAGCCCAACTAGCGTATGCGTCGTCATTAACCTCTTCCAGAGCTTTGACGAGCTGCGCCGTCAACGTTCCATCACCCGCCAGAACATTCAGCACACCGATTCCCTCTCGAGCATCGCGGTTTCTAACCACATGACCAACTCGACCCTTTCGCAGCATATCAAAGATCTTATATGTGAATAGGTGGCCAGGCAGCTCTCACTGCTGCCTCACAGCAACGAACCTACGGCAGCTTTGCCTCCAACGCTACAGCAAGCCATCCGGACTCAGATATCTGAAGCACTTCCTGCAGCTCCCACAACCCCTCCACGCAAACCTTTAAGTGTGCCGCTTTCCCATACCGATTTTGCCCGTCATCCTATGTCGCTGCCACTGAATTATGCAGCCGTGGTTGCACGGCCACCTGCGCCGACAGCTTCCTTTTCATCGCACATGCACCCGGCTTCATTTCCAGTTGCCCAACAGTCACCACAGTTTTTTCGTCCCACCGAGACGTGCTTTGCCTGCGGCATTGCTGGCCATGTGGCGCGCTTCTGTCACCGCCGCTACCCAGCTACGCGCACAACGTTTGACACGCCCAGATACGCACAATACGCCGCCACGCATCCATTGTCACCGCGTCGTCTTGACAGTGATCGCCGTTCGGAAACTCGGCGTTCCCCTTCCTCGTTAGCGTTCGATTTCGCCCCTGCGTCGTCAAGCTCCAAGTGAAGAGGGAAACTGACTGGTGCAGGTGCTGAGGCAAGAACTGCAAATACATCGACGTTGTCAACACCTCAATCTTCGGCGCAAAATTTTATTACCGTTTTTGTAAAGGGAGTACCTGCAGTGGCCCTAATCGATACCGGAGCAGCCGTTTCCGTCACTCACGAGTAGTTTGTCACAGAAAAGTGATTACAGCTCCCTGGCCTGGTGCTCGCCACCGCCAGCGTGCAGCGAATTCAACCTTCAGCTGTATGCGCAGCCCCTGTCGTCATCAACGACGTTCTGTACATATTACTGCCCCAGTCGCAAGCACCCCGAAGCTTATGCGCTCTCTCGCTCCCCACTGAAGCTTGATTTGGCGTCTTTGTCAGCTTCCTCGTCCAACATGTCACCGTTGACCATCACTGACATGCTCACAGAGCAGCGCAAGGACCCAACACTTGTAATCTTACTTGCTATACCTCGTCATATGCGCTTTGACATCTGCACATCTTTTCACGCTGATCCCCTAAGCGTTCATGCCGGCGTCCTCAAAACTTACACAAGGTTGCGTCAGCGCTATTATTGGCGAGGCATGTACAACATTGTGCAAAAGTACATTCAGTCTTGTACTACTTCCATCAAGGCAGGATACCTACCCAGTTTTTCACAGGACCCTTGCAGCAGCTACTATGCCCGCTTCATCCGTTCGCCACGTCGCCATCGAACTCTACGGCCCGCTTCCATGCAGCGTGTTTGGAAATCGGCGTACTACTGTCGGCGTAGGTCACCTGACTCGTTACGCTGACGACCACCCGTGACGTTGGTTTTTTTATCCTTCGCAATTTGGTTCTTCGCCATGATCCTCTCCGAGAACTACTGAGTGATAGGGGCCGTGTTTTCCTTTCGGAGAGCATCCAAGCTCTCCTCGCGGAGTGCAGGATAATTCAACGCAAATCGACCGCGTACCACTCCCGAACCAACAGCGTGACCGAGTGGTTCAATCGCACACTTGGCGTCATGTTGCGGATGTATATTTTATCCAACCACTCCAACTGGGACACCGTTCTCTCGGTTGCTACGTTCGCATAAAACACCGCGACGCAAGCGACCACCGGCTTTACCCCCTTTTTCTTGTGTATGGCCGTGACCCGTCCTGCCAATTGGACACCATACTGCCGTACCAACCTGACGCTTAAGAGTATACTCCGCTTTCAAAATCGCCAGATATGCTGAAGATTGCCGTCAGCTGGCACGGACCCTCACTAGTGAGACTCAAGAGCATCAGAAGGCAAGAGATGACAGTACTCATCAACCACCGCACGACTTTGCTCGTGGTTCGCTTGTGTGACTTTGGATACCAGCCCACATGCCTGGCCTTTCTTCCAAGTTCCGGGCGCGTTATCACGCTCCATGTCGTATCATCGAGGCCATTTAACCAATCAACTATATTGTCGAGCCGCTCACAGTGTCACCAGACCGGCGTCATCGTGGGAGAGAGACAGTATATGTCAACCGTCTGAAACCGCATTACGACCCGCTCATCTTCGCGCCCTGAGTCGCCAGGATGGCTCCGCTTCGCTCCCGGGCCATCGTAATGAAGCAGACGTGCCCCTGTGTATGTGCCGACTGAAGAGAAAGACAAAGGACCGTGCAGCGATCGCAAGTGAGCCCCATGCGACGGACAGCCTTTGCAGTACCTTGATATGCCTAGCAATCCATAACGTTGTGAAGGACAATAAACCTCGTCGCAAAATCAATTTTGACCACTTTAGATGTACTATTATATGCATTCATGGAATTGTCATAATATTTTTGATGGCTTTGTTACAGAGTTGTAAACATGAAAGTTTCGTTTGCTGAAAATGTCAAATTTTGGCCAATCTCTAATAAAATATTTACGACCTAAATAAAAAATTTGAAACATACAGTCACTAGATTGTAAGTTTTTCTTTTAAATGCAACAAACCTCTCGAAATATGGCGCTGTGGTTGCCGAGTAAAACGAATTCTTATTTTACATTTATTTAGATAAGAGCTCCTCAGCTAAAGCTTTATCTTAACGTAACGCTTAGCATTTTCAGATACACCGCTTCTTTCTCGGTTTGTAACTTGTTCTCGGTCTCCTTTGTTACATTCCAATTTGGCACCAGTAGTGTTGTATTATACATGCAGCACTTTAATGAATTTTTGAAGCGGCTGAGAAGAGGTAGCCGCCGAAGACAGGATTCATAATAACTGGCCAGCCATGGTGCCGATGGTTCGCGAGAGCACTTAGTAGACGCGGATGGTTGGATGGTTATACCAGATATGACGAGGGAGATGGTAAAGAAGAGTTGGTGTTCACTGCTGCAATATTTCAGCTTGTGTATTGTCAAATTTGTTTAGCGCACAGATGTGTATCAACAGTGCTTAGACCGACTGCTTTGAGCCCCAACACTGAGAGGGCTTGGCATTTGGAGAGAGAAGACCTTCGTGGTGCTGTAGTGAGACATGTTGATTTTTGTTTTGCATTGGTGCTTGAAGGCTGTCGGTGGGGCACGTCGCCGGGGCTAAGCTCAGGCAACAGGGAAGAAGCAGCCGATACAACGGATATACAGCTTCAGAGTAAAAAAATCATCAACAGGAGGGGTGCAGGGCCTACTTCTTGTGGCATTGAGCTGGTATATGTGGTTTTCCGTGTGGTGCAGGCGGAGGAATACCGTAGTTTGAAATTACCACCTTCCACAGGTTGTCGTAGATGCCCAGGCCTGGTCGAAGCCGAAGATCCCAGCGAAGGTGAACTAACAGATAACGACTTCAGCGAGTAGCGTATTTGATGGCCACTCCCGTTGTTGAGGCAGAGGTTACTCTTGAGCAGAATGAACCAGATGGCAACTTTTTCCAGATTTTTCCAAGCCTGGCATCCGCTGTATGAAGAAATACAGCGCTTCTGCAGCTGCCATGCCAACTGCTGCTTGCTGTGAAAATGTGGACGCCGGTAACGTCTGCTTGGACGTGGTAGGCGTGAGCGACACTCCAGAGCGTGTGCCTGTGGCCTGCCCACTCCGGTGAGAATCAGCTTCCCGCTTCGTGGAGCCAGAGAAAGAGGCCTCGTGGTCGTCGTAAGCACGGAGTAGCCATAAGTGACATTCCGGGCACAGAAGGCGTAAGGCATGCGGCAAAGTGCCCAGAAGTACGGGTGACCGTGCAGTAACCAAAGAGGATGGAGGTGCACCCAGCTATTGCCTTCAGAGTATCCTGGCACGGACATTTTACTTAGGGAGTATACTATATAAAGGACAGTAGCCTGGCGGCTGGGGACGACGTCTGATGACGCGTGAAGATGTAGAGGCAGGTATTGGAGCCCATGACGTCAAATGGGAGTATGGTTTACCTGCGCAGGGTACCGAGATCGCCAGGTGAGTAGTAGACGGGAACGGTTGGCCACACGTCATGGTTCATCATCGGCCTACTAGGTTGTAGTTGCAGTTCCGTAAGCAACTGCTCTGGCTGCTCCCGCTTCGGATGGTGGCAGCGTAGCAGCGAAACAGTCAGGTCGTTCAAGAAGTAGTGACTGTCAAGAATAAGGCACAACAGGGTTGGTATATCTGTGTGGAACCGCTTGTGAGGCTGCACATACACAGTACATCTGCGGGTACACGTAAGGCCCCGTCACGCTTCCCTTGGTCGTATTGTTGTATTAACGCTGGCATGTTAGGGCTCACTCATGAGGTGTTACTAATCTGTAGAGGCGGCAGAAAATAACTAGCTGCCACGACCCTCAATAATGGTAACCGGTCAGCCACGACCGTGATTGTTTGCCAAAGCCCTTGGTGGATGCGGCCTATCAGGCCCAGGGTGGTACCATGCTCTGATCTTCTGCGATAGTGGATTGTAATCTTGTTCAGCCATGGCTGACTGTCATGCGATTATCACGCGGCTACAAATCTATTTGATGCGAACTTGAATAAGAGGGCATGTGCCAGTTGGTGTCAGCCACTCCTCACTTACCCACTTTGACGCCAACTTGCGAAACTAGGTATAAGCCACTGTGTGCGTCCCACTCTACAATAACAGAAATGATCCTGTAAATTCCAGCGAGACTCCCCGGAAATATTCCCTGAATCCTACGTCGCATCGACCACAGGCCACGAGCACACGGCAGGAAACGAAGAAGTAGATACTGCCACCTGAGAGCATGCCATCCGGGATTTCTTGGCGCCCGTGCTTCGGAAAGCAACGAGGGTTGAGGACATTGCTATCGACTAAGCCCTAATATTGCAACACTATCGACTGGAAAGGCGGCAACATCCACAAACACTTCCAAAATTAAGAAAGGAAGGCGCCACCGTGCACATTTTCATGCACGTTATGCATCGCACCGAATTCTCGGAGAGATCCACCCAATTGTCGGAATTGCTCCAAAGGAAGCCCATACGGTTGCTTCAAAAATAAAAGCCTCACAGTTGAAGAAAAATTCGTCCTGGTCCGGGATTTGAGCCCGGGACCACCGCCTTTCGGGGCAGCCGTGCCCCGAAAGCCATGCCCCATATGATCAAACCAGGCGGCAAGCAGATGGCTGGGGCGAAGTAGAATTTGGCAACTAAAAGCAAAGGAAAGAGTTTCATGTAATGGTTATGCGAAAACCCACAAGGTGGAGAGAAGTAAATATTTAAGGACAAATGAGACATCCACCAAATCATAGCAATTGCTACAACGGAAATGCATACAGCTTCCCCGAAAGAGGTCCTTGTAGTTGAAGAAATATTGCTCCTGATGCGGGACTTAAATCCGCGACCACTGCGGTTCTAGGGCTGCCGCTCTAGCATCTCAGCTAACCAGGCAGCCATCAGGTGGCAAGGCGAAGGCGGATTTGTCAACAACTCGAAGCAAAGGCAAGAGTTTGACGTAATAGCTCTTTGGGAATACGTTATGTGTATAAATGTAATATATACGGAAGGGTGAGGCACCCACAGTATGGTAGCAATTGCTACAATTGGGTGAAATTACGCGAATTTTTTCTCAATGGCAAGGCTTTCCTTTCGAGGTACCCCTATAGGTTTCCTTTGTAGCAGTTGCTAAGATTGTATGGCTGTCCATTAGCCAACGGCTTTTTCGACTTAGAGAGCCGCCCACCTAGGGCAGAAAAAGAACGCTTTTACCCTGTTTCAAGCAATAAACTTTATTCCTCCTCCTCCTTCCCGGAGATAATACCGCGCCACGCGTGGTCCTTACGGTGGCGGCGATAGAGGTTGCAGAACGTGCTGGATGAAGCGCTAACGAATAGCCTGTCTGCGTACGCATTACGACGTCGCTGCATTACTTCAACGCTAATCGTGCCAACGTCGACAATTATTATGAAATCGGTCCTGACGGACCCTATTTTGTTCAATCCGAACGTGCTTCGTAACAGCTGCGTCTTTTTCCTTCTCTCTCTCTCTAGCGGCATCATGCGTGGTGATATGGATGTTCATCATGGCCTAATCTTTGCACGCGCACAACAAATCGTAATTATTTAGGCAAAACATACCTTCAGTTTACAGTAAGTCTTCTGCAACCCCCCCATAGTGGAAACAAGCACGCTATGCCCTTAAGTTGCGTCCGCTGTTCTATAGTGCCCATGAAAGGCACTTTGAAGACAAATGCGTAAAGACAGTGAGTTTGACGCCAATGTTTTGTAAATTGCGTTTCGGCATCCGTTAAAGTGAAGCTTGTGGGTTATAGCAATGAACATGCATTGGTATTTTCCAGGGTAGCCATACCGCCGCAGCTATATGGCTTGTTCGCACAATGTTTTTCACAGCATGCATTGTTCATGTTATAGAAAAATTCGCTAATAACTTTCAATTTTCTCGTACATGGGCTTCGGTAATTTCATAGAGGTCATCAGGCATGTCTTTCAACTAGCTTAACACATATAATGTTTGGAGGTGGTTCAGGTTCTTCTTCTCGAAGAAGTCCTTCATGACAACACCAAAGTTGCATTTGCAAGCTGTAGAAGATGTCGCCCTGTCCCGCTGTAGAAGATGTCGCCCTGTTGTATGGTATTAGCAGAAATGTCTGAAAGTGATTGTTTTTCAATGCTTATTACAGCTCAGCTTGACCTCTTCTCAGCAGCTTCACTAATTTCAGGCCGTAAAAACTAGTAGAAAAACACACGAGAGATGCTTTACCAGCTTCCCAAGAATACTGAGCGCGGCTCCTCCACAGATATATGTCAAGGACCGCGCACAGGTATTTACAGCGCCGATTGATTATTAGACAGCCGATATTTTTAGATGCATAAAGTATCAGAATATCTTTTAGAGCTGCCAAATTTAGTTGCTCGGGTAATACTGTATAAAACTTATTTGTGTTTCTATGTCCTTGTGCTATGTGTCTCAGTCTCAAAACCTGAACGCGACTGCATGAGGACCCGTATTGCAGTTGTGGAACTGTACTACGAGCCCTGAATGCACGATATTCCCGCTTAGCGAAAACATCAAATTAAGTTTCAGTCAGAGGCAACAAGAAAACTTAGGGACTGCTTCAAGTATTGCAATATAAAAGAAGCAGATACATAAGAGTAAATATATAGGGGACAGCTTCCGTTAGTTGAGGAATATGAGCTTACCTGATGAACGACCTGCAACACAGAAGGTGGGAAGCAGAAGCAAATGCAGTATTGCGAAGTTCATCTTCATGGATGACATATTCGCCGTTTTTTGTCGTTATGCGAGGGAAGTTGGGGCAGTCTAATACAATGAAACCTACAAACGAAATGATATCGCCGAAGAGCAAAATCTTTTCACCTTGGAGATGCTTGTTAAGGCTTTTGAGCTACTGTTTGAAACAAAACTTATTAGGCAGAGCTCTTTACGCCATAAAAATTATTCTAGACGACAGCATCAAAATTATGTTCTGTAAAAAATACAAAAACACAAAGAGTTTGCGCAAACAATAATTTTTAATACACTGCCATGGATACACAATCTCAAGTGACACATTGTTCCACACCGTGTGCATTGTGCCGCCTAACATGATCTCACTACTCCGGTACTTCAACAGAAATGCTGTAATGGAACATAAAAAAAAATCCTCAATGCTGCCCTGGAACACTTTGCTTGCAAACAGGTAAGCTATCAGTTTACAACTACAGAAATATTTCTGTCGCCCCCTGAACCATTATTTATGACGCCCATACTGACACATATAGTAAACGAGGACCAGGCTTATGCAATCGTAAATAGCCAAAGTAGTATGCTAATTCTTATCACTCCTAGTAAATAATCTGAACGAGGAGTACATAACTGTACTTAAAAACAATCGCGTGGTTTTTGACGCTAGTCAACATTTGGGAATACTGTTCATTTCTTATAATATTATCCCAGATTAAGGTATAGCTTATTCTTGAAGAGGTCTGTTTAGTGACCACACAAGTCTTCCGAGGAAACAACGGCAAAAACAGTGTACTTCTCGGAATATGCGCTAAGTGGAGCTATCTTGAATCTTTTAGCTGAAATTATTTTGAAAGAGACACTTGATCCCTGCCATTGTACTTTAATGCCATGTTAAGCGTTTCCTTGACCATTTGCCGAAGTAAAAAAAAACTCTCATGGTCACATCGCATGCGATTCAGGCGCATTGTTAAAGTTCAAGCAAACGTATCAACTTCCGAGTGTTCAAAAGTTATTGGGAGCAGAGGAGCTTAAAGAGAAATAAAAGACATGAGATGCATATTCGTCCCCATGTTGCACAGGTCATCGTGTCAGAACTTATCAATTGATCAATCTCTGAAGAGCGGTTTATCAATCAATTACTTCATCACGGGTCTCATGCTGCCGGTCAGTCTATCCGGCAAGAAGTACTTTGTATTCCATGTTAAATAAATTTGATCCTGGAAATTTTTGCTGTAGTTTCTATATCCGTGCTAGAGTTATGGGAGACCCCGTGCAACGTGTTATCGTTGAGAGGTCGGCACAAAAGCCTGAAAAAGCAAGTTTTGTGCGCAACACCTGTGTAACCGTATGTGATAGCATTACCGCTATCAGGATTGTACTGCTTTAAAAATCGCTCCCTTTTGTTAGGAAGCAGGGTATTATTAGCCCGGCTTATGAGTATGATCGTCTTTAAAGTGGGGCTACTTTGCGAATTCACGGTCTGTGCAAGCGGGCGCGTTTTACTGGAACGGTCTATGACATCGACTCTTTCTACACTTGGACAGTTTACTGAAGAAGGGCTACCGACACCAAACAATCGCTAGTGGAGTCGGCAAGGCAAGCTCTCATTTAATGAAGCATTGACACAAATAATCGACAAATATTTTCAACGTAAGCGAAGGGCCAGGCGCTTGTAGAAAGGTATTGGTTTTACACAGGAATGATGGGCTTGGAACAGTGTATTTTTCACAATGATAGTATTTACTTAGCGTTGGACTTTTCACTGTTGAATGCCGCGGAGAACTGAGCCGTACAAACCAGGAACCCAGTTTGGCTACCTTTTAACTATAAGCCTTATTGTGCGTTTAGTACATTTTTACTGCTGATGGCACTTCTTCAGCACGAGCATAAGTAACCAATTAGAGCTGTAACATGACACGAAAGAACGGCTGTTGTAGATCCCAACAACAAATAAGGCAAGACTTAAAGAGAACCGCTATAGAGAGAGGGACGAGTTCTACTTCACCACACTCAAAGTGAAGCAACGCCACATCTATGCACTAAACTGAATAAAAAAATTAAATCCTGCTTTTACGCGACGCAGTGCTTCCACATGAATTCCGGGCCAATGCAAAACTTCCAGCACTTGTCTAGTTCAGGGCATTTTAACAAAGCGAAACTGTGGTATATTTTACGCGAACGAAGTATTAGGAACTGAAGACTGTTTACAAAGTATATCTACAAAGGATAACTACAGCGCTGGCCAGTTCAGCCGACAGCTCGAGAGTCAGAGAGCGTTCGTCGCCTTCGTCGAGGCGCCCGCCTGCATGGTCTACAAGAAACACGCAATATGCATGAATCATTATCCCCGGCGGCAGAAGCGCTGTCCTGGTGCGTCTAAATATCGGTGATAACAGGACATTAATATGGTTTGAGGCGTACGGCATGCAGAACATCAGTGAAATTCAGGGCACACGAGGCCCTGGTACTGCCTGGGGCGATTTCGTACGGAACTGCAATCACGGCACGCAGCACTCTATATGGGCCTGCGTACCGAGACAGGAGTCTTTCTGAGAGGTCAACATTCCCAGTCGGGGACCACAGCAGTACCATAGATCCAGGCGATAAGTGGACGCCTCTGTGTTGGCTATCCTACAAATGCCTTTGCTTCTCTTGAGAGGTCAGGAGGCGAGTCCGGCAATTTCGCGTGCACTGGCTGCCCTGGCGATGGAGTCAAGTGCATACTCGCTGATCTCTGCTGCGGTGGATGGAAGGGATGGGCCCAGTGGCAATGTGGTTTCTCGGGCGAACAACAAAAGGAACGGGGAACAACCGGCAGTCTTGACGCGGATAATTATATGCAATTTGTTGTAGCTTCGACGGGGCGGCTGGAAGGAGGATCTACGGCATGAGGCCCAAGTGGCCGAGGCGCGCAGCGCCGCAAGAAAGAGCCGGACTGCTTCTGTCGGGGACCAGACAAAGAATGAATCTTTATTTCTGCGAGGAGAAACAGGGGCCGAATCTTATAACGGTTCGGTTGGGGAACCGTTCTTTTGGCCTCACCTGATTGGCCAAAATTTTGATTAAGTCACAGGTTGTCAAAGGCAGCGGGGCGGTATCGCAATTTTTG